>NC_058083.1:330749538-330924538 GCF_014858855.1 Bufo gargarizans
CTCTATATTACACTTTTTGTGAGGCAAGGTAATAAAAAATAGCTGTTTTGGCACCATTTTTATTTGTTGTTATTTATAACATTCATCTGACAGGTTAGTTCATGTGGTATCTTTATAGAACAGGTTGTTACGGATGCGACAATACCAAATATATATATATATATATTTTTACGGTATTCATCTGAGGGGTTAGGTCATGTGATATTTTTATAGAGCAGGTTATTACGGATGCGTTGATACCTAATATGTATACTTTTTTTTATTTATCAAAGTTTTACACAATGATATCATTTTTTAATCCCCAAAAATCATGTTTTAGTGTCTCCATAGTCTGAGAGCCTCAGTTTTTTCAGTTTTTGGGCAATTGTCTTAGGTAGGGTATCATTTTTGCGGGCTGAAATGATGGTTCAATTGGCACTACTTTGGGGTGCATATGACTTTTTGATCGCTTGCTATTACCCTTTTTGTGATGTAAGGTGAAAAAAAATGGCTTAGGTCATGTGATACATTTTTTTTCATATTTTTATTTTTCCCTTTTTTTTAAAAAAAATTTCCCTTTATTTTGGCAAAAGGATATTATTATTTTTTTTACTTGAAATGTAATTTTTTGTGGGAAAACTTTATTTTTCACTTTATTTTTTGTCTCACTCTGGGACTTCAACTTTTGGGGGTCTGATCCCCTTTACAATGCATGACATTACTTCTGTATTGTCATGCATTGGCTATAAGTGTATTACACACTGTAATACACTTACAGCCGTCCTGCCTCTGAGGTCCAGGGGGCTGGATCTCACAGGCTCTCCCAGAAGGCAGCCCCGATGCCTAAGGAAGGCATTGTGCTGCCTTCCATGCCATCGGGTCCCCGTCACAGCAGCGCGGGGAACCGATGGCTGCTTCCTCCCTGCACGGACATCGCACATGCCGCAGTCAGCGCTGACCGTGGCTGTGCAGGGGTTAATGCGCTGACCCCTGCCTCTGATCGGGCCGCTTCTGCACCCGCCCGATCACCATGACATACATGTACATCTCTGCTCCCTAAGTCATGGCCAGAGATAGCTTACATGTGTCCTTAATGGGTTAAGAAAGTGTCCATGACAATAGTACAAGATTGCAAAATGACCAAAGGCGCTATAACACACCGAAATATAATGAGTTTGCTTTTATTTTTCAAAATGATGATGGAGAACCACCACTTGAAAGAGATCTTCTTATACACTGCAAAGCAAGTGAAGATTATACAAATAAATAAATAAAAAACACAAAGAATTAGTGTCCTTGATCCTAATTTAGAACCCATGGTTTATCCATTCTTATTCCAACATGGGGATCAAAGCTGGGGAATTGACATACCATTGAAAAACAGACTACAAACTTTATTAACTTTAGCAAACCAGTCACACAATCCTATAGTGAGAGTAACTCAAATGCAATACTATGGTTACTGTCTTTCAATTAGAGGATTTTATCCCCTTCTTAAATGCAGGTTCCCTTACATAGCAATATATAGTTGATGTATATGCAAAAACAGAAGCCAACAGACTCAGTTATATACTTGAAAATCAGCCTAAATTGTGTGTTGAAAAATACTCTGGAGTAATGGATTATTTACTTAATGAAGCCAATGAAGCAGGCCTGAGTCCTGGAAAATGTATATTTTGCCTTCTTCATTTGCAGGGAGCCCCAAAGACATACTATAAAATTATCAAGATGCTATGGCAATTGTCAGAAAATATGGAAAACCAGATATTTTTGTTACAAAGACATGCAATCCCAAATAGGAAGAGATTGTACATAACCTTCAACATGGACAAACTGTTGCTGGACAACCATATTTAGTTGCAAGAATATTTCATCTAAAACTTAAAGGGGTTCTGCAGTTTTCTTAAACCGATGATCTTTCCTCTGGATAAATCATCAGCATCTGATCGGTGGGGGTCCAACACCCGGGACCCCCGCCAATAAGGTGTTTGAGAAGGCAGCGGCGCTCCAGCAGCACCGCGGCCTTCTCACTGATTTCTGCTGGCCCAGTGACGTCACGACTAGTATCACTGGCCTGGGCGGGGCTAAGTTCCATTCACTTGAATGGAGCTTAGCCCCGCCCAGGCCAGTTGATACTAGTTGTGACATCACTGGGCCAGTGGTAAACAGTGAGAAGGCCGCGGTGCTGCTGAAGCGCAGCTGCCTTCTCAAACAGTTGATCGGCGGGGGCCCCGGGTGTTGGACCTCCGCCGATCAGAAGCTGATGATCTATCCAGAGGCTAGATCGTCAGTTTAAACAAAGTGCAGAACCCCTTTAAAGCTCTAATTGAGGACATCGGTAAAAAATATATTTTTGGAGTCCCAAAAGCAATGGTCTAAGTGATAGAATTTCAAAAGAGAGGTTTACCACATGCTCACATACTTCTCATTCTTAAAGAGAGCTATAAACAAAAAAATGAAGAACTGATAGATAAAATTGTCTCTGCTGAAATCCCTAACGTATAAATCACTCCTTGCTTACATGCAATTATAACAAAGCATATGATTCATGGACCATGTAGAGCACTCAATGCTAATTCTTCAGGTATGACAAATGACAAATACTGTAAGGAATTCAAACGAATAACTATTGCTAACAGCAATGGCTGGCCAAATACAAGAGAAGAAATACACTGCTAACTATAATTCTTAACCGAAAGAAAATTGATAACTCTTGAGTTGTACCATATAATCCTTACTTAGCGTTGAAGTACAATTGCCACATTAATGTGGAACTTTGCGCATCAGTGTCAAATACTTTTTTAAATATGTGTACAAAGGTCATGATTGTGCAAATATTGTCTTTCAAGAACAAGGTACTTTGAATCATGATGAAATAAAGACCCTTATTAATTCAACGTATGTCAGTGCTCCAGAAGCAGCATGGTGTTTGCATGGGTTTGAAATGCATTATCAATCCCATACCATCCATAGATTAGCAGTGCATCTGCCTGAAGAACAATCAGTTTTTTTTTCAACCCAAATAACATTACCACAGCGGTACAGAGAGCTTTAAACTGTGATATTCAATTGACAGCTTGGTTCAAATTGAATCAACAAAAAGAGGAAGCAAAGAATACTGTATATTATATTCTGATATTCCTTTGCATTTCTCAAAACTGTTGTTGAAAATTACATCAACGTGGTGCAGAAAACATTATTGGACAAATGTATTCTGTCAATTTAACATCAGATACAGCAGAGCGTTACTGTCTGCGTCTACTATTATCTATCATATCCCCTCCGCTCGAGTCAGATGAATTACTTTCCTTTCCATTACAAGACCTTACCGATGCACAGCCATTCTTGGCATCGGATCAGGAAGAGGGGGTATCAACGATCGCCACCCAGCAGTCTGACGACAGTACCCAGATCAGCCCAAGGAGGGTGGTCCCAGCTGTTGCTGCCTACTCCGAGATCTCTTATGTCAGTGGTGGTGAAGGGGACGATGATGACGTGTCTATGGACATCACATGGCTGCCCACAAGAGAAGAAGATGAGCAGAGTCCAGAGGGAGAGACGGAGCAGCAGATAGGGAGGAGAAGGAGGAGAAGCAGGCAGAACTTACAGTCAAAGGAGGCGAAAAGCAGACTGATAATGTATCTGGAACGAGCCATCCACCATGCTTGTTCACATCTGGCGCTCCAAGGACGCCAGCACATGGCTCCGCAGTGTGGGCTTTTTTTATTGTTTCTGCTGCTGAAAATAGTGTTGCCATCTGCAAATCGTGCTGTCAACACATAAGTCGCGGTAAACCCAACACTCACCTAGGGACGACCACTTTAAGAAGGCACCTGGCCTGCTATCACCGAGCCCAATGGGAGCAACACCATCAGAACCCACAAAGACACACCCCTGGTGCTCCACATCCTGCCTCTTCTCTTTTCCCTTCTCCTCTCTCCTCCCACTTGTCCTCCACTCCACCTTCCACCGTGCCGTAGTTGCATTCATCTTGCAAAAGGCAGAAAAAAGATGACACCGGATAACCCTCTTGCCCAATGGCTGACCGATGGCTTGTCAGAACTGCTAGCCCACCAACTACTGCCATATAACCTGGTGGACTCAGAGATCTTTAGAAAATTTGTGGCCATTGGCACACTGCAATGTAATGTACCAGGAAGGAAATTTTTCTCCCAGAAGGGCATCCAGGAGCTATATGGCTACAGTCAGCAGCAAGTGAATGTATCTCTGACACAGTGTCGATGCCAAGATACATCTGACATGGTCTAGCAAACAGGCATGGAAGGTACATAACTTTTACTGCCCACTAGGTGAACCTTCTGACGGCCGTCAAGCATGTGGATTTGGTGTTACCGCCATGAATTGCATGCAGGCCTGCCTCTTCTGCTCCTCCTCCTACTCCATCCTCCATCTGCTGAGCATGCTGAAACAAGGCAAAATGACACACATGTCGTGCATGGAACACGTCCTGAACTTAGTCGTGCAGCGATTCGTTGTCAAATACCCCGGGGTCCAGGACGTCTTGCAACATGCCAGGAAAATCTCTGGCCATTTTAAAAGATCTTACATGGCCATGGCTCGCTTTGCTGACGTTCTGCGGTGACAACACTTGCCCATCAGACGTCTGATTTGTGACTGCCCGACGCGATAAAACTCCACCTTGTATATGCTTGATAGGCTGCTCCAGCAGAAACATGCAGTTAATGACTACCTTTACAAACTCTGCAGCGGGCAGGTTCTGGGGAGCTTTTTTTTTTTTTTTTTTTTTCACCACGCCAGTGGCTGCTCATGCGCAATGCATGCAGAATTCTGCGCCCATTTGATGAGATCACCAAACTGGTCAGTCTCTGCCAGGGTGCAATCAGTGACATAGTACCTTACGCCTTCTTTCTGGAGCTTGTATTGCGTCGTGTTATTGATCAAGCCGTCGAGGAGCAGGAGCAGGAAGATGAGGAAGTCGCAATGCTGGATGAATTCCCAGGTGGTGGGGCTACTCCATCTGAGACAATTAAACAGGAGTCAGAGGAGGATGGTGTCAAGGAGGAGGAGGAGCAAGAAGAGCATGCTTTAAACGTCATCAAGACGACATTATCCTGGTCGATGAGCAGGAGCCAGGCCACTCCACCGCTTCCAGGTTAGTGCAAATGGGGGCCTTCATGCTCCAGTGTTTAAAGAGGGACCCCCCATATAAAAAGCATAAAGGGCAAGGACCAGTAGTGGGTGGCAATGTACTTAGACCCCCGGTACAAACACAAAATGGCGGACATGTTACCAGCATCACAGAGGGCTGTAAGAATGCAGCACTTTCAGGCCTTGCTTCAAGAAATGTTGCATTCTGCTTTTGCGGGTGCTGGCAGAGGAATTTCCACTCACAAAGTAACAGTTGTGGGTACCAATTCAATAGCGCATGCAAGAAGAGGGCGGTTTGAAGATTTGTTGGTCACTTCGGATATGAAGCCAACCCATTGATAGCCACACTCTGGATCCAGCCTCAGGGAATGCCTAGACCGACTACATTGTGTTAACGGCCAATGTGGACGCTCTGAGAAGCAAGGAACCCCTGGACTACTGGGTGTGCAGGCCTGACCTGTGGCCAGAGCTGGCACAATTTGCCATGGAACTGTTGGCTTGCCCCTCATCCAGTGTCCTGTCCGAAAGGACGTTCAGCGCATCAGGGGGGATCGTAACCGATAAGCACACTCGCCTAGCTCACGACAGTGTAGACTACCTCACATTTCTAAAAATGAATGAGGCATGGATCTCGGAGGAATTAAACACCTGTGATGACCACGTTTAATTGAATTTCCTCATGCCAGCAGACAAATATCCACCACCACCCAGAACAAATATTGGTCCATGTCTTAGGTAAAAACAGCGGCATAAAAGGCCTTTTCTGTCTGTTGAATGTCTAATCTTTTGGGCATCGGAGGATTTCAACACCTGTGATGACCACGTGTTTCAACTATTATCATTCAGTTTTTTTTTTTTTTTTCAAGAGGTGGAATTTTGTCCAATTTAATCCAATTTTATATTTTTTAGTACTTTTAAACATATGTATTTGACCTGTATTTGTACTGGCCTTCAGTAAAATTGATGTCCAATGACCGTGTAATCTACCTCCAGCTACATACTTACTTGATCTTTTATGTACACTGAATGCATAATTTTTGGGGCCTATAGTTCACTGGCCTGCTGGAAAATTGATATCCAATGACTTGTTCTTTTATGAATAATCATTTTTATAGATTTTTTAATAAAGCTTTTAATATCATACAGTAATTAATTTACAGCACAAACTTGTTAAAAGAAGAAGACTGGTATAACACTATAAACAGTGTAAGTAAGGGTGAGGCACAGGACCCTCAGTGAGCCTCAAAGAAATGACAGTTACTCAAGATACAAAGCAATGATCAAAGTAACATTGAACTTGTGTTCCGTTAATAAGAACTAAAATATAAGCATAAACTCAAGAAAAAAAAAGCTGGGGAGAAATATGAAGAGTCTATTGAGCAGCACATCAGCCTGACCAAACTTGTGAACATTATGTTTATTCATGGCTTGTAATGAGAATACAACATCCAAGGGAACCAAGTTTTATCCCTTAGGGTCGAGTTCTGGGAGGAGCCTTTCATATCTGCACATAGCGTTCAGAGTTTGAATCACCTCCGAGAAAGTCGGTGGGTCCACCTCTTTCCAATGTCTTGTGATTACTAATTTAGCGCTAAGTAAAATATGTCCTATGATACGCCTGTAATCGTAAGGCAAGTCATCAATGTGGAGGAACAGAAGTGCTAAGGTGGGAGATGGGGACACCTGGAAACCAGTAATATGCGTAATCAATTCAAATATCGATCACCAGTATGAAGTACGTTTTTGACATGACCAGAGAATGCGAAGGAGAGATCCAGTGTTGCCACACTCCAAGCAGATGCTCCTGGATATAGGAGGCTTAGACGGTGAGGGGTAAAGTACCACCTAAGTAGAGTTTTAATCCCAGCCTCATAGTGTGTAACACATTTAAATGCAGACCCAATGAAGCGGACTGCCTCAGCCCATCTATCCTCTGAAAACATTAGTCGTAGATCACTTTTCCATTTCAGTAATTTGATAAATTTGGATTTATTGTTCATGATGTTGTATAAATGCTGAGTGGTGTGTTCTCTTAAAAATGATGGCGTTTGAAAGATCTTAATGGTATCCGGCTGGGACTTGGGAGGGGTGAGAAGAGTGCTGAGGCAGTGGCGTACTCTCATGTAAGATAGAAATTGAGAAGTGGGCAGATGATGCACCTGGCAAAGCCGATCAAAGGAAATCATTTCTGAGTTATCCACTAGTTGAGCGGCTGATAGAACACCTGTCGCTGTCCAGGGGGAAAGATCAATATCACTTATAAACCTGCCTAGGGTAGACATTAATATTGTGTGGTAAAACATTAAGGTTGGCAATACCCTGGGATAAGTGAATTCTGGACCATAATGTGGTGGTGTGTTTCGCTATGGTCAAAGGATGATCAACAACTCAAGGATTCAATAGAGATAAACAGAGGAGGTCCTTCAGTGAACCCTCTGGCGTTATTTGGGATTCCATTTTGACCCATGTTTTTGACTCTCTAATAAAAGATAGGCTGATGGTATGAAAGTAATCTTTGATAGAAGGAAGGCCAAGGCCGCCAGCTTGTTTCCTTCTAAACATTATGGAGTGGGATACCCTGGAGCATCTGGACTTCCAAATGTAGTTATTAAGGATCTTTTGAGTATACTAGAAAAATAATTCAGGTACCGGGATTGGTAATGCATGTAACAGATAGATCAACTTAGGCAAAGTCATCATCTGAAATGAATCTATTCTACCAACCCACAAAATCTCTTGCATATTAAAGTTTGTAAAGTCCTTCAACATTATTGAAGGAAGGGGTGCATAGTTGAGTTGGTATGTGAGTGAACAAGGATAGGTAAGTTTAATTCCCAAGTATGGAAGGTGTGAGGTTTGCCAATCTAGTGGAAACATGTTTTTTTAGGGCTCTCAATTCCGCCATTGGGATGTTAATGGGCAGGGCTTGGGATTTGGAATTGTTAATTTTATAGTAGGAAAGGCAGCCATAATGGGAAATGATAGAGAATGTGTGATGTAATGAGTATATAGGGTTAGTAACCGTGAGGATAATATTGTCTGCATAGAGGGATATTACATGTGACATTGTTACTATTTGGATGCCTTCTATGTCAGGGGAAAGGCCGATATGCTGTGCCAGAGGTTTTAGGGATAGAATAAATAGTAAGGAGGGGAGGGTGCATCCTTGATGGGATCCATTGGTGATATGAAAGCTATTTGATAGCACGCCATTGATAAAAAAATTTGCTATTGGGTCTGAATATAGTACATGAATTGCATGAATAATAAAACCAGAAAAGCCCATTGTTTCAAGAACAGAAAAGGTGTAATGCCAATGGAGGCGATCAAACACCTTTTCAGCGTCTAGGGTAACTGCAACCATAGGCATGTTTCGTAACACGGCAATGTTAAAGATGTTGAACAAGCGTCTAGTATTGTCAGATGTCTGTTTACCTTTCACAAAACCAGATTGGTCATCCCTTCTTAAGTGGGGAAGGACTGAAGTTAGCATAAAGGCAATCAGTTTAGCAGTTATACTATGTTTCATGTTTGATGTTCTTTGTTAAATACCATTACTTAAGCATGAAAATGTATAAATTCTTGCTACATTTAAATCATACTACCAATACTTTGATGTAACTGGAAACGTTTGTAAACATTATTCTTTATTGTTTGTATTTACATAAACATATTTCAATGTTTTAAATGTTAGATTACATTGAAAAATTCTAATAAAAATCATTTGTGAGAAAAAATAAATAAATTATATTGGAATTCAAGAGGAAAATTGGTCTAAAATTTGTGGAAGAGTCAGGGGACTTCTCGGTTTAGGTAATGTGACAATCGGGGCCATCAGCATATCCGATGGGAAAGGGGAACCAGACATTGTGTCTTGAAACATAGGAAGAAGAAAGGGGGCTAAAGTGGTATAATAGTGTCTGTAATATTCATTTGATAGCCTATAAGGGCCTGGGGAGAGATAAAATTTGTTTATTTAGTTTGGATTCTCAGATTGGGGCATTTAACAGAGTCAATTGTGCTTGAGAGAGCCGGGGTAACTTAGCTCTATCTAAGAAGTCTTGGACTAGGGAGTTGTAGTCGGCTTGTAGGGAGGAGTTATCCTTAAGATTGTATAGGTCTTTATAGTAAAAGTGAAATTGTTCTGCCAGGGCCGGCGCTATAATAAGACAGACCAAGCGGCTGCCTTAGGGCACAGAGACGAGTGTGTGTGTGTGTGGGGGGGGGTGGAAAAAAGAAATCTTTAAAAAAAATTTAAACACCCCATATTTTTTGCTCCTGGGTCTTATGGGGAAAATACTAATGAAGCGCTTCCATTTTGGTAGCACTTCATTAGTACCGAAGGACCGGGAAGCAGTGAAGGATCTGTACTCACCGCTTCCTGGTTCTCTGCTCGGCTGTCTGCTGTAAAGGGTTGCACACCATGTGACCTCACTGTGCGCAGCTTTGACAGCTGACAGCCGAGAACCAGGAAGAAGAGAGAGAGAGCACTGGTGGTGAGGAGCGGCAGCTTCCAGGAGCAGGAGAGGTAAGTTATTTTATTTGAGCTGATGGCTGACATGAACGGGCTGATGGCTGACATGGGGGCATGATGGCTGACATGGGGGCATGATGGATGACATGGGGGCATTATGGCTGACATGGGGAGCTGATAAATGGGGGCTGATGGCTGACATGGGGGGCTGATATAAGGCATTTGGGGTCTGATCTGAGATCTGATCAACATTGGGGGTTTAATTGCTGGTCTGACCTGAGGTGCAATAGAAATGTTTTTTTCTTATTATCCTCCTCTAAATCCTAGGTGCATCTTAGAGGGTGAAAAATGGTTTCTCCTCGGTGTGGTCCAGAGAGAAGATACCAGGACCGCACAGAGGAGAAACCAGCTGCTGCAGATGGGGCCAGGGCCAGGTGAGCCGCGAGGAGAGGGGGCACCAAAATGTAGCTTTGCTTGTGTTGGCAAAAATCCTTGCACCAGCCCTGTGTTCCACTATATCTCTCAGGTTCATAATTTTTGCTTTAGTTGTAGGGTGTAGTAGAAGAAGGAATTCTGGATTCAGCCTGCTGGTTTTTGAGCTTAGAAGCTAAAAGTTTCCCTGCTTTATTTCCCTGGGCGTAGTATCTAGCCTTAGTGCACAAAAGTGTCTTATTGAAATTCTTGTTGAGGAGATGCATTAGTTTATCCCTTTTAGTGTGAAGATCATTCATAGTCTCTATTGAAGGTTGTAGTTTGTTTCTAGCTTCCAGAATTAAAATTTTGTCTAATGTAGAGACTAAATCTTTTTCCAAGTTTCTCTTTTCTATATGGTTCAGTTTTATTAAAATATCTCTTATGTACGCTTTATAGGCCTACCAGACTATATATGGGTCTGCGATGGAGTCTGCATTCAGTTGAAAATGTTGCTGTAAAGCTCTGGTGATTTTGGGTTTATGTTTAGAGTGCGATAGGACGAATGAGTTGTTCCTCCATACAGGAGGGGGAGAAGATTGGAATTGTTCTGCCAATTGCAATAGGATAGGGGCATAACCTGACCATTTGATCATAACAATGGAGGAGCTCAACGTACGGAACAGGATTGTTTGGTCCACTAGGAACATGTCGATCCTAGAGTAGGATAAGTGGATCGGGGAGAGGAATGTATAGTGCTGTGCTGAGCCCTCCAAATGTCTATAAGGCCTTCGTAGTGGAGAAATGCTGCTAAGCCCATAGAAGAGCGTCTGGAGGGGTTAGTTGAGTCGAGAGAGGGATCTACAATGGAGTTGAAATCTCCACAAATGATTCATTTACCTTGTTTGACTTTATGAACCTTCTTCATAACTCTATGTAGGAAGTAAACCTGGTGCTCATTTGGCACGTAAATGTTCACAATAGTATAACTGATGTTCACCACACATACCAAGATCAGGTATCTGCCCCATGAATCAACAACCTGTGAGGTTAAAAAAAAAAAAAAAAAAAAGAATTTTTAATGGCTATGAATACACCTCTGCTTTTCTTAGAGTGTATAATAGTTGGAAACAAGCTATGTCTAATCCTACATGCATCTCTCTGCAACAGGTGAGATTCCTGAACGCAAAGTATATCAGTGTTACCAGATATCGCTTCTTTCCAACGGTATGATCTTTTCTGTGGACAATTTAACCCCTTAGAGTTGAGAGATAGGATTTTCAATCCCATTGTCTCGGTCTACGACGCTGGAGACGGCTGCTGTAGTGCTCAAAGCGACCTAGAAAGGAAACATGCCTGTTGAAGAACATTGCATAGTAATGCTTTGCCGAGAGAACAATAGAATAGATTAAAATAAAGGGAACCAAAGTAGACAGTAAACTTTGTCTACGGGGAGGGGTGAAAGTTCCAAGTAGAAGCCAAGTGTTGGAGCAACTTTGAACATAGGTGGACTAGAACAGATAAGATTGCACCAAAGAAGACTAAAGGAGTTATAAGTGCTGACAATAGGCGCTGGGACCACCTGGATGAACGAGGTCAAGATCAGGATGTTACTATGAGAGGAATGTTCGTTACAAGCTGAATCGGATAGTTGATGAGGAAGAGGTATCTATGCACGGTAATCTTCACGGCTTGCCCACGTAGTATCCTCAAACGGATCAGTAGTAGGGGAGAGAAAATGGATTAACCCCTTTGGGACACAGCCTTATTTCACCTTAACCCCTTAGGGACGCATGACGTACCGATACGGCATGTTTCCCGAGTCCTTAAGAACCCATGACGTACCGGTACGTCATGGGTTTAAACCGTGATTGCAGAGCGGGTTAATCTGAACAGGATGCCCGCTGAATTCATTCAGCGGGCATCCTGTCACAACGCCAGTAGGGGTCATGTGACCCCCCCGCAATCGCCGCAAACCGCAGGTCAATTCAGACCTGCGGTTTGAGGCTTTTCCTGTGGTTGCGGCGGCTGTGCGGTGGTGCCATCGGGTCACCATGCAGCTGTGGGGGACCCGATGGCATGGAAGGCATTGCGCTGCCTTCCGGTGAAGAGCCGGAAGCTGTATGAGTAATACACACAGTATTACTCATACAGCCAGTGCATTCCAATACAGAAGTATTGGAATGCATTGTAAAGGAATATACCACCCAAAGTTCAAGTCCCGAAGTGGGACAAAAATTAAAGTGAAAAAAAGTTGAAAAAATAAAGTTTGTATACATATTAGGTATTGCTGCATCCGTATCGACCGGCTCTATAAACATATGACCTAACCCCTCAGATGAACACCGTAAAAAAACAAAACAAAAAGGTGTACCACCAAAATAGTGCCATTCTAACCGTCACCTCATCCCGCAAAAAATGATCCCCTACCTGAGACAATCAGCCCAAAAATTAAAAAACTCTAGCTCAGAATATGGAGACACTAAAACATCATTTTTTTGTTTGAAAATAGATGTTATTGTGTAAAACTTACATAAATAAAATGAAATATACCCCCCAAAGTGGAAAAAAAATTAAAGTGGAAAAAAAAGTTGAAAAATAGTTTCCCCCCCAAAATTAAAAGTTTCAAGTAAAAATAAATAAAAACTTCATTTTCCCCAAATAAAGTAAAAAAAAATTGGTAAAACATAGGGGGGAAAAAATAGGGGGAAAAAATAAAAACTGTGCTAAATAAAACATTTTTTGTCACCTTACATCACAAAAAGTGTATCGACCGCCTCTATAAAAATATCACATGACCTAACCCCTCAGATGAACACCGTAAAAAATGTAAAATAAAAATTGTGCTAAATAAACCATTTTTTTTCACCTTAAATCACAAAAAGTGTAATAGCAAGCAATCAAAAAGACACACGCACCCCAAAATAGTGCCAATAAAACCGTCATCTCATCCCACAAAAATCATACCCTACCCAAGGTAATCGCCCAAAAACGTAAAAAATTATGGCTCTCAGACTATGGAAACACTAAAACTTGATATTTTTTTGCTTCAAAAATGAAATCATTGTGTGAAACTTACATAAATAAAAAAAAGTATACACATTAGGTTTTGCCACATCCGTGACAACCTGGTTTATAAAAATATTACGTGATCTAACCTGTCAGATGAATGTTGTAAATAACAAAAAATAAAAACGGTGCCAAAACAGTTATTTCTTGTTACCTTGCCTCACAAAAAGTGTAATATAAAGCAACCAAAAATCATATGTACCCTAAACTAGTACCAACAATACTGCCACCCTATCCCATAGTTTCTAAAATGGGGCCACTTTTTGGGAGTTTCTACTCTAGGGGTGCATCAGGGGGGCTTCAAATGGGACATGGTGTAAAAAAAAACAGTCCAGCAAAATCTGCCTTCCAAAAACCGTATGGCATTCCTTTCCTTCTGCACCATGCCGTGTGCCTGTACAGCGGTTTACGACCACATATGGGGTGTTTCTATAAATTACAGAATCAGGGCCATAAATATTGAGTTTGGTTTGACTGTTAACCCTTGCTTTGTAACCGGAAAAAAAATATTTAAAATGGAAAATATGCCCAAAAAGTTAAATTTTGAAATTGTATCTCTATTTTCCATTAATTCTTGTGGAACACCTAAAGGGTTAACAAACTTTGTATCAGTTTAAAATCAGTTTTGAATACCTTGAGGGGTGTAGTTTCTAGAATGGGGTTTTTTGGGTGGTTTTTATTTTTTAAGCCTCGCAAAGTGACTTCAGACCTGAACTGGTCCCTACAAATTGGGTTTTTGAAAATTTCGGAAACATTTCAAGATTTGCTTCTAAACTTCTAAACCTTGTAACATCCCCAAAAATTAAAATATCATTCCCAAAATGATCCAAATATGAAATAGACATATGGGGAATGTAAAGTGATAACTATTTTTGGAGGTATTACTATGTATTATAGAAGTAGAGAAATTGAAACTTGGAAATCTGCCATTTTTTTAATTTTTTTTATAAATTCAGTATTTTTTTATAAATAAAAATGATTTCTTTTTACTTTTACTTACCAGTTTCATGAAGTACAATATGTGAAAAAAAAAAAAAAAAAAACAATCTCAGAATGGCCTGGATAAGTCAAAGCGTTTTAAAGTTATCACCACTTAAAGTGACACTGGTCAGACCTTAAGGTGAAATAGGGCTTCAGGACCAGGCCATTTTTTTGCACATCTGACCAGTGTCACTTTAAGTGGTGATAACTTTAAAACGATTTGACTTATCCAGGCCATTCTGAGATTGTTTTTACATCACATATTGTACTTCATATTTTTAATGGGGGTTTCTTTTTTTCTCCCCCATTTGTCTACTTTTTTCTTTGCTGTCTGCGCTTAGTGTTGCGCTCTTTTTTCCCTCCATCGTACCTACCTCTGGTCCTACGGCTTACTTGAGGGTAGTGCGGTACAATTGGCGGGCGGTGCCGCGCTCTCTCCCGGCGCTCCGATGCCGGCGGGGCATGGGCGCCGCCATGACCGGAGCTGATGCGTGGGCGCGTCACTTCCGGTTTCTCCATTCCCGGCCGGTGGCGCTTTCTCCTGCTGCCGGCCAGAGCATTTCACAGGGGGGGGGGGGCATTTATTTTATTATTATTAAATATAAATATAAAGATAATATTAGGTTATTTTAAACCTAAATTATATTTAGACGGTGGGGATGATGCTTTCAGGGGGATGAATTTCAACAGGAAATCCCACCCCTGGGCGGAGCTTTTCCTTTTTAAGCTCCCTGATCCCATCATTCTGTCTCTGGTTGCGCTGCTTTGGCAAGCTAGCTCCAGAGTCCTTTTGCGCTTTGACTGAGAGTTTCTCTGTCTTTTGACTGTAATTTATTCAGCCACTGGTTTTCTCCAGTTGGTGGGCATACTGTTATGTTATTATTATTTTTTTAACTCCCTGTCGTTGGGCTTTAGGGATGTTTTAATCTATCCTTTCGTTACAGTGATCGCTTCTCCTAGAGAGTCAGATCAGCAGCAGAAGTCGTCGGCCAAGAGGAAACACCTGGCCTGTTATGACTGCATCACGCCCTTGGACGACAGTTGCCCCTACTCCAGGTGTGACAGTTGTCGTTCCCGCACCACCACTGAACCCACTATGCAAGATATGTACCAGTGGGCGAAGACGTATGAGGGCGACTCCATCAAGGGGGTAGTGCGTTTACTGAATGAGAGGCTACCGGTTCCCTTCCAGACTTCAGTGGAAGTTGCCGCCCCTGCTGACAGACCCACGTCCTTCTCAGTGGGGTCATCCTCCTCTGGGGATGAGGAATCAACTTTGTGCTTTTTCCCACCCGAAAAAACGCAGAAGTTATTGAAGTCCATCAGGTCGGGGGACCATGATGTTGACACAAGGGAGTCCTCCGATCCCACCGGTCAGACACAGCGTGTCTTCAAGGCGGATGAGACCTATTTCCTGTGATGCGCACAGAATGGAGGAAACCGGAAAATGTCCAGTCCTCACCAGAAAGTTTAAATTGATGTTCCCTATGGCCAAACCCTTGGTGGAATCATGGGGTTCCATTCCCAAGGTGGACATGGCTATTGCCAAATTGTCCAGGCACACTCTGGTCCCTGCCGACGATGGGTCTAGTCTGAAGGACCCTCTCGATAGGAGGGCAGAATGCACCCTGAGAAGGAGCTACTCGGCGGCCGCAGCCTTGGCCTCAACGTCTATTGCGGCTACGGAGGTCACTTCCTTTTTGCGTTCCAAGTTGAACCAGATTCAAATGGATGTCGACCAGAGTGTCTCGCGGGATGACATCCTGGCCGCATTTAATCTGTTAAATGCTTCTAAATACAATTTGTGTGGGCTCCCCTTCGAGCCCGACCACCTGTTCGGTTCGGAATTAGACAAGATCATGGAGGGACTCTGCGATAAGAAAGGGAAGAGTCTCCCCCAAAAGCCCTTTTGGGGTTGTGGGAGGCAAGATCGCGGAGGCAGATCCGGACAGCGGGCCAGGGCACGTAGAGATTGGGGGGGCAGTCTCAAAGATCCTCGAGACGCTCCCGCAAACCCACCAAGGAGGCAAAACCCTCCTGACTATGGGCCTCTCAGAGGCTCTTGGTTAAACCATGCTGCCCCTGTCGTTACGTCTCTGGATTTTCCCATACCCCTCCCCCAGCTTCCCGTGGGGAGACGTCTTTCCCACTTCAAACATGTATGGGCCCAGGAAATTTTAGACTCCTGGGTTCAAAGCATAGTTTCTCCCGGTTATCTAATAGATCTCGTTTCTCTCCCCCCAGAAAGATTCATTGCTACTCAAAGTTTTCCGCCTGCCAAACACAGGATCCTAGAGTCCTATATTCAGGACTACATTTCCAAGGGAGCCCTGGAGGAGGTACCGGCAGGGGAGAGGGGTCTAGGGATTTATTCTCCAGTATTCCTGGTGCCCAAGAAAACAGGAGATCTCTGGATGATCATAGATTTGAGATTTCTCAATCGATTCGTAAGGAGAACCAGGTTCTATATGGAAACCATAAGGTCAGTCAGCCACATCCTCAACCCTGGAGTCGTGATGGCTACTCTGGACCTCAAGGATGCTTACCTCCACATCCCTATCCACCCCTCCTCTTGGAAATTTCTCAGGATCGCGGTCCAGATTTCAGGAGTGCGCAGGCATTTTAAGTTTGCCGCCCTCCCTTTCGGAATCTCATCTGCCCCTCTTATCTTCACCAAGGTGGTAGTGTCGGTGGTGGCAGCTCTGAGACTTCAGGGACTGACCATTGTTTCCTACTTGGATGATTGGTTTCTTCTAGCCTCTTCAGTTCCAATACTTACCCATCATCTTCATGTAGCAATTTCCTTTCTGCTCCGCCTAGGCTGGATCATCAACTGGCAGAAGTCGAATGTGAGCCCATCGACTTCAATCCATTACTTAGGATTTGTGGTTGACTCTCTGGAGATGTCCCTCCAGTTGACGCCAGAAAGAAGAGCGCGGATTCAGGACCTGGCGAGGATCCTTTCTGTCCCACGTCGAGTCTCCATCCGGACTCTCATGAAGATGCTGGGGCTCATGTCAGCGGCTGCGGATGCAGTCCCTTGGGCTTTATGGCACCTCCGTCCTCTTCAATTGGAGGTCCTAGACAAATGGGACGGCAGCCCAGCAGGGCTAGATTCCCTGTGCTCCCTATCCAACCAAACCCGGAATTCCCTCAGATGGTGGTTCCATCTGCCAGCGGGAAAGTCTATGACCCAACCAGATTGGCTCATATTGACAACAGACGCGTCCCTTGTAGGCTGGGGCGCTCATTTAGACGGATCCCCAGTTTGGGGATCTTGGTCTCCTCAGGAGCGGCATCTTTCTTCGAATCTCTGCGAGATGCGCGCTACCCGGCTAGCCCTCTTCTACTTTGCACCTCAGATCCGGGGCAAGGCAGTGAAAGTCCAGTCAGACAACATGACTGCGGTGCTTTATATAAACAAGCAGGGAGGCACAAGATCCTTACCCCTTATTTCAGAGATCGGGGTAATTCTGCGGTGGGCAGAGCTGAACCTATCCCATCTATCTGCCACTCACATCCGAGGCTCCCTCAACATCATTGCGGATCACCTAAGTCGCGGCTTACCGACCATGGAGTGGTCACTGCATCCGGAGATCTTCAGGCAGTTAGTCTACAGATGGGGCTTTTATGTCCCAATCTTTAGATCCTCCGGAGTTTGTGAGGGCCCATTCTACTAAGGCCGTTGCAACCTCTGTTGCGGAGAGAAGCCTTCTCCCTTTAGAGTTGATCTGTAAGGCAGCTTCCTGGAGCTCTGAATTAACCTTCATCTCTCATTATAGAATAGATGCTAAGGTAGCAGAGTTTTCGACCTTCGGGCAGACAGTTCTTACTTCTGCCAGGCATGAGGACCCTCCGTAGGTGATTCTTCTTGCTATCTCCCCATCTGTGCTGCTGGTAGGACGTAAGGGAATCGTTAATTTCTAACAATAATTTGTTTTCCCTTAGTCCTAACAGCAGCACACACATTTTACCACACTAAGTACATTCTTGTTATAGACACGGTGGGCTGGGGGGTGATCCCCTCCCTTTATGGGAGCTGGAGTTTGTTCATTGGTTCTTTTGTGCTCATTAAAATTCCGCCGGTCCTACCAGTCCACAGGGGGCAGTTAACCCCAACTGTGCTGCTTTTAGGACTAAGGGAAAACAAAATATTGTTAGAAATTAACGATTACTTTACATTCCCCATATGTCTACTTCATGTTTGGATCATGTTGGGAATTATATTTTATTTTTTGGGGATGTTACAAGTCTTAGAAGTTTAGAAGCAAATCTTGAAATTTTTCAGAAATTTTCAAAAACCCAATTTTTAGGGACCAGTTCAGGTCTGCAGTCACTTTGCGAGGCTTGCATAATAGAAACCACCCCAAAATTACCCCATTCTAGAAACTACACCCCTCAAGGTATTCAAAACTGATTTACAAACTTTGTTAACCCTTTAGGTGTTCCACAAGAATTAATGGAAAATAGAGATACAATTTAAAAATTTCACATTTTTGGCAGATTTTCCATTTTAATAATTTTTTTTCCAGTTAAAAAGCAAGGGTCAACAGCCAAACTAAACTCAATATTTATGGCCCTGATTCTGTAGTTTTTCAGAAATTTTCAAAAATCCAATTTTTAGGGACCAGTTCAGGTCTGAAGTCACTTTGCGAGGATTACATAATAGAAACCACCACAAAATGACCCCATTCTAGAAACTACACCCCTCTAGGTATTTAAAACTGATTTTACAAATGTTGTTAACCCTTTAGGTGTTCCACAAGAGTTATTGGCAAATAGAGATGACATTTCAGAGTGTAATTTTTTTTTTTTAATTTTACATTTTAATACATTTTTCCAGTAACTAAGCAAGTGTTAACAGCCAAACAAAATTCAATATTTATGGCCCTGATTCTGTAGTTTACAGAAACACCTCATATGTGGTCGTAAACTGCTGTACGGGCACACGACAGGGCGCAGAAGGAAAGGAATGCCACATGTTTTTTGGAAGGCAGATTTTGCTGGACAGTTTTTTTTACACCATGTCCCATTTGAAGCCCCCTTGATGCTCCGCTAGAGTAGAAACTCCAAAAATGTGACCCCATTTTAGAAAGTACAGGATAGGGTTGCAGCATTGTCGGTTAGAGATGTCGCAAACATAAAATTTTCCGTTCAGGAACTGCAAATTTCCGCAAGAGTTCGCAAAACGGGTGAACCGACATAGACTTCAATAGGCAGGCAAATTTTAAAACCTGCAGGAACTCTTTCTAGCCACAATAGTGATGGAAAAGTTGTTTCAAGGGGACTAACACCTGGAATGTGGCATGCCGGAGGGCGATCCATGGCAAAAATTATGTAGTTGACGCAGAGTCGGGTTTTAATCCATAAAGAGCATAAATCACCTAACATTCCTAAATTGTTTGAATAACGTGCTTTAAAACATAAGGTATGATGTTGTATCGATCAGGTAGTATAAGGGTTACCCCCGCTTCACAGTGACAGACCAAACTCTGACAGACCAAACTCCCCGTTTAACGCACCGCAAACAACCGCAAACAGTCTATTTGCGCAACCACAAACTCTCCATTTGCACATGGTTGGATACCAAGCTAGTCATGTCCCGTTCCTTGTCCTCACTGACGTCATTGAAAGTCTCTTCCTCCACCCAGCCACGTACAACACCAAGGGTCCCCAAAGGTGACAACAAGCCCCCTGGGACGCCTGCCGTGGTTGGTCTTCCACCTCCTCAAAGCCACCTTCCTCCTCTGACTCCTCTTCTTCAGATTCCTCTCTCTGCGTTGCCGCAGGTTCAGCAATTGATGACGAAAAGGCTGCTTCTGGTGGTGATGGTGACCACAACTCTTCCTCTTCATGCTCATCTACGGCCTGATCCAGCACTCTTCGCAGGGCACACTCCCGAAAAAAATCATATGGGATGACATTGATGATGTTGCCTTGGGTTTGACTGACCAGGTTTGTTACCTCCGCAAAAGGATGCATGAGCCTACAGTTATTGTGCATTAGCATTCAGTAACGCGGCCAAAAAATACTCAGCTCCGCAGAGGCTGTCCTCTTTTTTTTAAATAAAAAAAATCTGTTCTTACCAGTTTAATCTCTGTTTTGTCCCCTATCAGGGGCCCGTGTATGGAATAGATTTTAGGAACCAGGAGATGGAAAAAGATGCTTGGTCGGTCCTCTTACTTCCAACTTGGGGCACTGGGCGTGCGCCGTGTTATGTACTGTGCCATCCCAATATGAGTGGTATGTTAAGTAGTACTATTCCTATCAGTTTAATCCCTGTTACGTCCCCTATCAGGGGCCAGTTTATGGAATAGATTTTAGGAACCTGGAGATGGAAAAAAGATGCTTGGTCGATCCTCCTAATTCCAATTTGGGGCACTGCACGTGCGCCGTGCAATGTACTGTGCCATCAGATATGAGTGGTGTGTTAAGAAGTACTATTCCTATCAGTTTAATCCCTGTTACATACCTTATTATTATTATTATTATTATTATTATTATTATTATAAGGTGTGTTAAGTAGTACTATTCCTATCAGTTTAATCCCTGTTATGTCCCCTATCAGGGGCCGGTCTATGGAATAGATTTTAGGAACCGGTAAATGGAAAAAGATGCTTGGTTGGACCTCCAACTTCCAATTTGGGGCACTGCGTGTGCGCCGTGCAATGTACTGTGCCGCCAGATATGAGTGGTGTGTTAAGAAGTTCTATTCCTATCAGTTTAATCCCTGTTACGTGCCCTATTATTATTATTATTATTATTATTATTATAAGGTGTGTTGAGTAGTACTATTCCTATCAGTTTAATCCCTGTTAGGTCCCCTATCAGGGGCCGGTCTATGGAATAGATTTTAGGAACCGATAGATGGAAAAAGATGCTTGGTCGGTCATCCTACTTCCAATTTGGAGCACTGCGCGTGTGCCGTGCAATTTACTATGCCACCAGATATGAGTAGTGTGCTAAGTAGTACTATTCCTATCAGTTTAATCGCTGTTACGTTCCCTATCAGGGGACGTGTATGGAATAGATTTTGGGAACCGGGAGATGGAAAAACATGCTTGGTTGGTCCTCCTACTTCGAATTTGGGGCACTGCGTGTGCAATGTACTGTGCCACCAGATATGAGTGGTGTGTTAAGTAGTAATATTCCTATCAGTTTAATCCATGTTACGTCCCCTATCAGGGGACGTGTATGGAATAGACAACCGCAAAGAGTTGTCAATAGTTGACACACTCATGACATAAATTTTATTCCTCTATGTGTCAATCTTGGTGTAGTGATGACTGTGCTTGTGCGCACATTTGGGAGATTGCAGGCAATGGGGTTTTTTAAAAGCCTATGGTCGTGCTGAGGTAGTTCAGTGACAGTTAAAGGGTTTCTACCACTTCCGTGTCACATATTTAGCTGTCAGACACTAGCGATCCGCTAGTGTCTGCTCTGCCCAACCATCCTAATATAATTGCTTTTGGGGCAGCCGTTTTGCTAAAAAAAGAACTTTTATTAATATGCTAATGAGCCTCTAGGTGCTATGGGGGCGTCATTAGCACCTAGAGGCTCCGTCTACCTTCAGAAACTGCCGCCGCCGAGCGCGTCCCTCCAGCCCGCCTATCTCCTCCTGAATGCGATCCTCCTTGTGAGCGTATGTATTCTGCGCATGCGCAGTGAATGTCTGACCGCTTCCTTGCTCAGACATCTCCACTGCGCCTGCGCGATGGCGCCATAGTGCTCCGAGGAACAGGCGCAGTGGAGATGTCTGAGCAGGGAAGCTGTCAGACATTCACTGCGCATGCGCCGAATACAGGCGCTCACAAGGAGGATCGCATTCAGGAGGAGATGGGCGGGCTGGAGGGACGCGCTGGGCGGCGGCAGTTTCTGAAGGTAGACGGAGCCTCTAGGTGCTAATGACGCCCCCATAGCACCTAGAGGCTCATTAGCATATTAATAAAAGTTCTTTTTTTAGCAAAACGGCTGCCCCAAAAGCAATTATATTAGGATGGTTGGGCAGAGCAGACACTAGCGGATCGCTAGTGTCTGACAGCTAAATATGTGACACCGAAGTGGTAGAAACCCTTTAAGTGACCCAGAAAACAATGATTCTGCAGTGTGGGCCCATTGTTGGCCTAGTGGGCTTTAATGATCACCTTAGATGATCACAAAGAAAATTTATGTTTTTTCTATGCAAAATTATCCAGCTGATCTTTTTTGGTCTGTTCACAATGAAGCAACAACATTATCATCTGGGGTGTGCCAACATTGACATTGCCAGCACACTCATAGATGTGGTTGCTTCATTGTGATACACAAGCCCCTTCACCACAACAAGGTAACGATCATGAAGGGGAAATGACACATGTGTGTGCCTTTTTCTTTGTTTCTTTTTTGCAGCCACAGTGCAGCACCAGAGGCCAGAAAAATTAGGCATGTACACATGCCTGGAAAATGAGGTATTGTTTCAGCCGCTGCGGACAGAAAAATTGATGTTTTCCAGGCAGAAAGTGCCCCAAAACATTGCGGCTTGAACCCTAGTTGGTGGAGGATAAGTCACCCAAGTCATCCGGCATAAAGAGATAAAATATAGCAGCGTGTGGAACATTTTTTGCCCAAGGCAGCTCATCTCATCAGGCCTTTTTTAGTTGAATGTATCGCCCACTGTCAGTCCCTTCGGGATCCATCCCTCATTCATCCTAATAAAGGTGAGGTAATCTAGACTTTTTTGACCCAGGCGACTTCTCTTCTCAGTGACAATACCTCCTGCTGCACTGAAGGTCTTTTCTGACAGGACACTTGAAGCGGTGCAGGCCAGAAGTTCTATCGCAAATTGGGATAGCTCAGGCCATTGGTAAACCCTGCACACCCAGTAGTCAAGGGTTTCATCGATATCGGCAGTTAAGGCGAGGTAGTCTGCTACCTGTCGGTCGAGTCGTTCTTTGAGGGTGGACCCTGAAGGGCTGTGGCGATGCGTAGGACTTAAAAAGCTCTGCATGTCCTCCATCAACAACACATCTGTAAAGCGTCCTGTCCTTGCCGGTGTGGTCGTGGTAGGAGGAGGATTACTTTCACCTCTTCCCCTGTTAGATTCCCGTTGTGCTGTGAGATTACCCTTATATGCTGTGTAAAGAATACTTTTTAATTTATTTTGGAACTGCTGCATCCTTTCTGACTTCGTTAACAGGCACTTTCTGCTTATACTGGGGGTCTAGTAGCGTGGCCACCCAGTACATGTCGTTCTCCTTCAGCCTTTTTATACGACGGTCCCTCAACAGGCACAACAGCATGAAAGATCCCATTTGCACAAGGTTGGATGCCGAGCTCCTCATGTCCCGTTCCTCGTCCTCACTGATCTCACTCAAGGTCTGTTCTTCCCCCAGCCATGTACAACACCATGGGTACCAGATAAGTGACAACGAGCACCCTGGGATGCCTGCTGTGGATGGTCTACCTCCTCTTTAAAGCCACATTACTCCTCTGGCTCCTCTTCCTCAGACTCCTCTTTCAGCGTTGCCGCAGGTCCAGCAAGCGATGCTGATAAGGCTGGACCTGCGGCAACCTTTCTGGTGGTGATGATGGTGACCACAACTCTTCCTCTTCACACTCACCTATGGCCTGATCCAGCACTCTTCGCAGGGCACGCTCCAGGAAGAAAACAAATGGGATGATGTCGCTGATGGTGCCTTCGGTGCGACTGACTAGGTTTGTCACCTCCTCAAAAGGACACATGAGCCTACAGGCATTGCCCATGAGCATCCAGTAACGTGGCAAAATAATTCCCAACTCGCAGAGGCTGTCCTAGCACCCTGGTCATACAAATACTCATTGACGGCTTTTTCTTGTTGGAGCAGGAGGTCGAACATTAGGAGTGTTGAATTCCAACGTGTCGGGCTGTCGCAAATCAAGCACCTTACTGCCATGTTGTTTCGCCACTGAATAACTGAAAAGTGTGCCATGGCCATGTAGGAACGCCTGAAATGGCCACACACCTTCTTGGCCTGCTTGCTGACGTCCTGTAAGCCTGGGTACTTATGCACAAACCATTGTACGATCAGATTACACACATGTGCCATGCACGGCATGTGTGTCAACTTGCCCAAATTCAATGCCGCCAACAAATTGCTTCCATTGTCACACACCACTTTGCCAATCTCCAGTTGGTGCGGAGTCAGCCACTGATCTACCTGTGCGTTCAGGGCGGACAGGAGTGCTGGTCCGGTGTGACTCTCTGCTTTCAGGCAAGTCAACCCCAAGACGGAGTGACACTGTTGTATCTGGGATGTGGAATAGCCCCTGGGGAGTTGGGGGGGTGCAGTTGATGTGGAGCAAGACACAGCAGCAGAAGAGGACTCAGCCAAGGAGGTTAGCAAAGAGGATGGAGTAGGAGGAGTAGAGGAGGTAGCCTGCCTGCAATTCATGGTGGTGTCACCAACTCCTCTGCAGAGCCATGCATTCCATGCTTGGCAGCTGTCAGCAGGTTTACCCAATGCACAGTGTAGGTGATATACCTGCCCTGACCGTGCTTTGCAGACCAGGTATCAGTGGTCAGATGGACCCTTGCCCCAACACTGTGTGCCAGACATGCAATGACTTCCTTTTGCACAATAGAGTACAGGTTGGGGATTGCCTTTTGTGTAAAGAAATTTCAGACAGGTACCTACCAATGCAGTGTCCCAATAGCTACACATTTTTTTGAAGGCCTCAGACTCCACCAGCTTGTATGGTAAAAGCTGGCAGGCTAAGAGTTCCGACAAGCCAGCTGTCAGACGCCGGGTAAGGGGGTGACTCTGTGACATTGGCTTCTTATGCTCAAACATGACCTTGACAGACACCTGACTGTGGGCAGATGAGCAGGAACTGCTCAATGCGAGAGGCGTCGTGGCCGATGGTTGTGAGGGGGCAAGGAAGACAGCAGTGGTTGACGTGGCTGAAGATGCTGGACCAGGAGGAGGATGGTGGCTTTGAGCTTGTGTGTTGCTTGTACTCGGCATCATGTGTTGATCCCATAGGCGTTTGTGATGTGAGATCATGTGCCTTCGCAAAGCAGTGGTACCTATGTGGGTGTTGGACTTCCCACGACTCAGTTTATTTTGGCACAGGTTGCAAATGGCATTGCTGTTATCAGAGGCAGACATACAAAAAAAATGCCACACTGCTGAGCTTTGCAATGACGGCATTCTGGTGGTGGCAACAGCATGTGTTGATTGGCGTGCTGTCTGGCCAATACATGCTGTCTGACTGTGCCACTAGCTCCTTGCGATGACCTCCCCCTACTTCCAACTTGTCTCCTCCTCCTCACTGTTCCCCCATCTGAACTTTCCCCCTGTTCTTCCTCTCTTCGAGCAGGCACCCACGTGACATCCACGGACACATTGTCATCATCAACCACCTCACTTGTATCTGACACCTCAGCAAAGGAAGCAGCAGCGGGTACAACATCATCATCATCACACCGTACGTCCATCTGTGTAATGCTGCCTGACTGAGACATATCCCTTCAAAATGGCTGACCTCAAAATGGCCACCATGGTCACCACTCATCTTGAAAAGTTTCCCCCCTCACATATACTAATGTGCCACAAACAGGAAGTTAATATCACCAACCATTCCCATGTTATTAAGGTGTAGCCATACAGGGAGTGCAGAATTATTAGGCAAGTTGTATTTTTGAGGATTAATTTTATTAGTGAAAAACAACCATGTTCTCAATGAACCCAAAAAACTCATTAATATCAAAGCTGAATATTTTTGGAAGTAGTTTTTAGTTTGTTTTTAGTTTTAGCTATTTTAGGGGGATATCTGTGTGTGCAGGTGACTATTACTGTACATAATTATTAGGCAACTTAAAAAAAAACTAATATATACCTATTTCAATTATTTATTTTTACCAGTGAAACCAATATAACATCTCAACATTCACAAATATACATTTCTGACATTCAAAAACAAAACAAAAACAAATCAGTGACCAATATAGCCACCTTTCTTTGCAAGGACACTCAAAAGCCTGCCATCCATGGATTCTGTCAGTGTTTTGATCTGTTCACCATCAACATTGCGTGCAGCAGCAACCACAGCCTCCCAGACACTGTTCAGAGAGGTGTACTGTTTTCCCTCCTTGTAAATCTCACATTTGATGATGGACCACAGGTTCTCAATGGGGTTCAGATCAAGGTGAACAAGGAGGCCATGTCATTAGATTTTCTTCTTTTATACCCTTTCTTGCCAGCCACGTTGTGGAGTTCTTGGACGCGTGTGATGGAGCATTGTCCTGCATGAAAATCATGTTTTTCTTACCTTGCAGACTTCTTCCTGTACCACTGCTTGAAGAAGGTGTCTTCCAGAAACTGGCAGTAGGACTGGGAGTTGAGCTTGACTCCATCCTCAACCCAAAAAGGCCCCACAAGCTCATCTTTGATGATACCAGCCCAAACCAGTACTCCACCTCCACCTTGCTGGCGTCTGAGTCGGACTGGAGCTCTCTGCCCTTTACCAATCCAGCCATCTGGCCCATCTCATTTCTCAGTCCATAAGACTCACTCTCATTTCATCAGTCCATAAAACCTTAGAAAAATCAGTCTTGTGATATTTCTTGGCCCAGTCTTGACGTTTCAGCTTGTGTGTCTTGTTCAGTGGTGGTCGTCTTTCAGCCTTTCTTACCTCGGCCATGTCTCTGAGTATTGCACACCTTGTGCTTTTGGGCACTCCAGTGATGTTGCAGCTCTGAAATATGGCCTGACTGGTGGCAAGTGGCATCTTGGCAGCTGCACGCTTGACTTTTCTCAGTTCATGGGCAGTTATTTTGCGCCTTGGTTTTTCCACACGCTTCTTGCGACCCTGTTGACTATTTTGAATGAAACGCTTGATTGTTCGATGATCACGCTTCAGAAGCTTTGCAATTTTAAGAGTGCTGCATCCCTCTGCAAGATATCTCACTATTTTAGACTTTTCCGAGCCTGCCAAGTCCTTCTTTTGACCCATTTTGCCAAAGGAAAGGAAGTTGCCTAATAATTATGCACACCTGATATAGAGTGTGGATGTCATTAGACCACACCCCTTCTCATTACAGAGATGCACATCACCTAATATGCTTAATTGGTAGTAGGCTTTCCAGCCTATACAGCTTGGAGTAAGACAACATGCATAAAGAGGATGATGTGGTCAAAATACTCATTTGCCTAATAAGGCTGCTTTCACACTAGCGTTCGGGTGTCCGCTCGTGAGCTCCGTTTGAAGGGGCTCACGAGCGGACCCGAACGCAGCCGTCCAGCCCTGATGCAGTCTGAATGCATCAGTCTGGCGGCGTTCAGCCTCCGCTCCGCTCGCCTCCGCACGGACAGGCGGACAGCTGAACGCTGCTTGCAGCGTTCGGGTGTCCGCCTGGCCGTGCGGAGGCGTGCGTATCCGTCCAGACTTACAATGTAAGTCAATGGGGACGGATCCGTTTGAAGATGCCACAATATGGCTCAATCTTCAAGCAGATCCGTCCCCTATTGACTTTACATTGAAAGTCTGGACGGATGCGTCCGAGGCTATTTTCACACTTAGCTTTTTTTTGCTAATATAATGCAGACGGATCCGTTCTGAACGGAGCCTCCGTCTGCATTATTACGATCGGATCCGTTCAGAACGGATCCGATCGAACGCTAGTGTGAAAGTAGCCTAATTCTGCACGTAGTGTATGAATGGCCCACCCTGTAGTTTAGGGGACATATGATTGTTGGTTGCTCTAAATGACGCTCTGTAAAATGCTCAGGTTTGAACTTAGGGTCAAATAACTCTCTGCCAGCGTTCATACAATGTGGCTATATAACACCACGTATAGATTATTCGCTGCCAGAGTTCATATAATGTAGCTATTTGTCTCACCACGTACAAATTCACAGCCAGTGTTCACACAATGTGGCTATTTGAATTACCGCATGCAGATTGATCACTGCCAGTGTACATACATTGTGGCTGTTTGTAACACCACGTGCAAATTCACTGCCAGCATTCACACAATGTGGTTAAATCTATCACCGAATGCAGATTGATCACTGCCAGTGTACATACATTGTGGCTGTTTGTAACACCACGTGCAGATTCACTGCCAGCATTCACACAATGTGGTTAAATCTATCACAGCATGCAGATTGATCACTGCCAGTGTACATACATTGTGAGTGTTTGTATCACCATGTGCAGATTCACTGCCAGCGTTTACACAATGTGGCTTTTTATATATCCACATGCAGATTCACTGCCAGCATTCACACAATGTGGTTAAATCTATCACCGCATGCATATTGATCACTGCCAGTGTACATACATTGTGGCTGTTTGTATCTCCATGTGCAGATTCACTGCCAGCGTTCACACAATATGGCTTTTTTGTATCACCACATACCAATTACTATCCGCTGGCATTCCAGCCCATCCACATATGCATCCACTCAGTCACTCTATCTATCCTCAGCTGATGTATTGTTTCTATTGCTCAGCCCTGTCTAAAATCACACATACATAATTACTGCCCATACCGAGGAGGGGCAGTAATTATGTATGTGTGATTTTAGACAGGGCTGAGCAATAGAAACAATACATCAGCTGAGGATAGATAGTGTGACTGAGTGGATGCATATGTGGATGGGCTGGAATGCCAGCAGATAGTAATCTGAGTGTGGTGATACAAACAGCCACATTTCACAAACGCTGGCAGTGATTAATCGGTATGTGGTGATAAAAAAAGCCATATTGCGTGAACGCAGGCAGTGAATCTGCATGTGGTGATATAAAAAGTCACATTGTGTGAACGCTGGCAGTGAATCTGCACATTGTGATACAAACAGCCACAATATATGTACACTGGCAGTGATAAATATGCATGCGGTGATAGATTTAACCACATTGTGTGAACACTGGCAGTGAATCTGCACATGGTGTTACAAATAGCCATATTGTGTGAACACTGGCAGTGAACAATCCGCATGTGGTAATGCAAATAGCCACATTGTGTGAACACTGGCAGTGAATTTGTACGTGGTGAGACAAATAGCCACATTATATGAACACTGGCAGTGAATAATATGCAGGTGGTGATATATAGCCACATTATATGAACACTGGCAGTGAATAATATGTAGGTGGTGATATATAGCCACATTGTATGAACGCTGGCAGTGAGTTATTTGAATGAGGTGATATAAATGGCCGCAGTGTATAAATGCCGCAAGTGAGCAATTTGAATGTGGTAATACAAATAGCCACAGTGCATGAACGCTGGCAGGGAAAAATTGTAGTGTAATACAATGTGGTAATACAGACAGCCAAATTGTGTGTGCACCTAGTGAACTGAGCAGAAAACTGCCAAGTAGTGTTGCGCAGACTTATAATAAACAGTGTGGCTGCCTGATCGCCAATTTGTGATAAGTCCTAACCGTCCCCAGTGGCTACTGTGGATGGTGATAGATGGACGTGAGTCTGTTCCATATAACACAATGTGGTAATTATATCCATAAACACACAGATAAATAAAGCATCCACTCAGTCCTCCCAGCAATTCCAAGACTGCAAGTGACATATTGCCAGTCCCTGATAGTTTTAATTGTTCATGGTCTGTCGTCTGTAGGTTTAATTTTAAAGGTACAATTAAATAATTAGTTTTATATACATCAAACTTTTCTGAAGAGGTTAAAGAACTGGAAAGTCACTGAAAGGACACTCTCAGAATCCTTTATGAAAAGTATGGGGATGAGGAGAACTTGTTGCAACAGCAGAAATGAGAATTTGCCATCCTTTTAATAGAACTTTCCCCTCTTCAAAGGAGCAGACCAAATGAGTACGTCCATCTTTGGAGATAAGTAACTTCATTGGGTATCCCCATTTGTAAGCAATGTTGTGCTTGCGTAGGGAAAGTGTGATAGGCAATAGATCGCGATGTTGTCTCAATGTGGCTGCGGAGAGGTCTGTGTACATTTGGATTGGATGGTAAGGAGCCAACATCACGGCTCCCTTCATGGGGAATAAATGGACGCATGCCAGTGCATCTGTAGGTACTTCTGGACCTAGGTGTTTTGGTTTTGGAACCCTGTAAGCTCGATCAATGATAAGTTACTGGGGTGACAGCTTTGGGAGGAGAGTCAGAAAGAGCTTTTGAATATAAGAAGGCAGCTCAGGTGGGGAACGGAGGTGAGCAATGTCCTCCGTTGTGGTGGGGAACAGAGGTGAGTCGAGGTGGGAGGAATCCAGAGGGGTCAGAGGAGATGTGTAGGCAGTGTGCCCTGGGACAAGCACGAGTGATAGTGCTCAAAGCGGAGATAATGAGTGACCTGTACCGGTGTCTGGGCTCTGGGCTCCATCTTGGATTTTCCCTCTGTTGAAGTACTTTCACTGCTCACCCTCGGAAGTAGCCTTTTCGGTTTCCCCATTGTGTCAGGAGGCTGATTAGATGATTGCCAGTGGATCCAGGTAGAATTGGGGGTAAAATGCTGGGGAGAAGTCGCTGCTGTGCAGGAGCTGCTGGATCAGGCGTCCATTACACTTGGCAGCCAAACCCATGCCCCCCTTACTTGTTCTTTTATATAAGCTAAATGCATTAATTTTGGGGCCTATAGTACACTGGCCTGCTGGAAATTGATATCCAATGACCATGTAATCTACCTCCAGCCACATACTTACTTATTTTTTTCTGTATGCTGAATGCATAATTTTTGGGGCCTGTAGTCCACTGGCCTGCTGGAAAATTGATATCCAACGACTGTGTAATCTACCTCCAGCCGCTTACTTGTTCTTTTATATAAGCTAAATGCATTAATTTTGGGGCCTATAGCACACTGGCCTGCTGGAAATTGATATCCAATGACCATGTAATCTACCTCCAGCCACATACTTACTTATTTTTTTCTGTATGCTGAATGCATAATTTTTGGGGCCTGTAGTCCACTGGCCTGCTGGAAAATTTATATCCAATGACCATGTCATCTACCTCCAGCCACATACTGAGTGAATAATTTTTGCAGCCTCGGAGGAATTCAACACCAGTGACAACCATATTTTATCGAATTTCAAGTATAATCATTAGTGTTTTTTTTTTTTAAGAGGGAGGATTTCCTTAGCCACGTTTTTAATCCAAATTGAAATTTTTAGTTCTTTTAAACATATGTATTTGACCTGAATTTGTACTAGCCTGCAGTAAAATTGATATTCATTGAACGTGTAGTATACCTCCGGCCACATAATCACTTGATCTTTTCTGTCCGGTGAATGCCTAATGTTTGGGGCCTATAGTCCAGTGGCCTGCAGTAAAAATTTTATCCATTGACCGCATAATGTACCGCACCTCGAGCCACATAATCAGAATTTCTTTTATGTCAGGTGAATGCCTAATTTTTAAGGCCCATACTCCCATGGCAAAAAATACAATTTTTCTAGGCTCCAACAGGGCACATTTCAGAGAATCTCACTGTAAGACGCATAAAAAAGTCCCCTGATTAAGATACATATTTTTTGTTGGAATCTTTGACATTGATCCCCTTCTAGTATGTCACTGTCCATGTTGTGGGACTAATTGTACACTTCTAGTAAGTATTTGGTGGCTGCACATATGAGCTGAAGGATTTTCAGGTTCGCCTGCCAATAAAGTGAATGGGGAATGCTGCGAACTTGTGGTTCACAAACATTTGATCGCGTTTGCGAACCGTCCCGGCCAATGTTCTTTCATCACTAATAACCACAAACCCTTTGGAGGAAATGTTTTATTACTTTTATTGGTGAATATTTTTGGCAAACACTTCCAGTTGTTCCTCATGGTTACTGTAGAAGCATGCATAAAGTATAATAATCTGTGGCAAAACTTCCATATACATAACCTTACTAACAACATACGTTCAGATGACACTGAATTAAGCAATTGGTTGATCCATGTTGGCAATTGTGATACACCAAACATTGACAGTTTGCTTGAAGACATAATTGAAATCCCTTCAATTTTATGTACAGGAAATATTGTCAAAGAATTATTTGGAGAAAGAATTCCAGTTGCTGATGTATCAAAGATAACAACAAAAAATGTATTATTTGCCCAAAGAGCTCTGTTGTTGAATTACTAAAATGAAAAGATGCTAAACATTTTGGAAGGAGATACTGTGACATTCCTCAGCTCAAACTCAATTGATGACTCAACTGAGGAAGATATGCAGAACTATCCTATTGAGTTTCCTAATGAGCTAACTCCAACAGGAATGCCGAGGCATAAGTTGAACCCTAAAAAGAGAGCAATAATTATGCTCCTTAGGAATATAAGCACCAAAAGAGGATTGTGCAATGGAACCCACCTCTTTGTTAAAGACTTGAAAAGAAACCTCATTATTTCTCAATAACAGGTTCAGCTAAAGGGCACATGGTCTTTATTCCCCGTATTGATTTTGCTCCATCCTCAACTAATTTACCATTTACCTTAAGAAGGTGACAATTTCCAGTTACATTAGCCTTTGCCATGACAATTAATAAAGCTCAGTGGCAAACCTTAGAAAAAGTTGGCATTTGCTTGCCAGAACCAGTATTCAGCCACGGTCAGTTATACTGTATGTTGCATTATCAAGAGTTAGAACTTTTTCAGATGTGGTTGTAAAGGTTGTAGATGGTCCTGAACAAAGCAAACTGTTGCCAAATTCTGACAGAAAATTTACAAGAAATGCTGTCTATAAATATATTTTATAGAAAAATTTCAAGACATAAAAAATACAAAATTTTTCCTGAATTTATGCCTCAGATATTGTACCATATTTTTCGCCCTATAAGACGCACCGGCCCATAAGACGCACCTAGGTTTTTAAGGAGGAAAAAATAAAATAAAAAAATTTGAACCAAAAGGTGTGCCTAATGGTGTTATGTGGGATCTGGGGATGGCACTGTTATGGGGGGGTTGGTGGATGGCATTGTTATGGAGGTCTGTGGATGGCACGGTTATGGGGATCTGTGGATGGCACTGTTATAGGGGTCCGTGGATGGCACTGTTATGGGGGGTCCGTGGATGGCACGGTTATGGGGATCTGTGGATGGCACGGTTATGGGGATCTGTGGATGACACGGTTATGGGGGGCACTGTGGATGGCACTGTTATTGGGGACTGTGGATGGCACTGTTATTGGGGACTGTGGATGGCACTGTGGATGGCACTGTTATTGGGGACTGTGGATGGCACTGTTATGGGGGATCTGTTGATGACACATAAATAGCATTTTACGCTATGTGTCATCCACAGACCCCCATAACAGTGCCATCCATAGAATGACCCCCAATAGGGATGAGGGGCCGGGCGGGTGCTTACAACGTAACTCACTATGTCACGCGCCGGCTCTCCCTTCTTCATTCATAAAGTGGGCGGAGCCGGCGCGTGACATAGTGAGTTACGTTGTAAGCGCCCGCCCGCCAGTTCAGCCTCCTGCCCGCTGCCTGCCGGAAAGTTAGTATCGTAAGTACAAGCTGCATAAAAGACTACTGTTAGCATTGCCTGCAGTTAGGACTCCTACAGTGAGCGGGCCCGGTGTAGCAGAATACAGTGACTGCACCGGGCCCGCTGTAGTTACAGAGCTGGATGCCGGCCCCTCCTCCCTCATCCATGCCTACTAATACACCCGCCACCGCGCTGCGCAGCATGCGGTCGGCGGTATACAAACTCAAGCATTCGCCACATAAGACGCACTGCCTTTCTATTTTGGGGGGGGAAAAGTGCATCTTATAGGGCGAAAAATACGGTATATTGCAGATTGTTGCAAAGTTTTACACTAAGGCAATAATAATTATACTTACTGTATTGTGATATATACTTTTCCATTTTATTTTTATTATTATTTTAATGTTGACTTCTTGACAAAATATATATATATTTTTTTATAAACTTTATTTTGGTTATCAACATATAAAAAAAATTCAAAGTAACAGGAGGACAGACAATGAGCCATAAACAAAGAAAACAAAAAGGAGCATAGTCAATGGCAAATATAAAAGACATACATAGACATTTATTATATATTTATCCTTATTCACTACAAAGGTCTGTCCTTCTCCTGTTTCTTATCTCATATCCTTAGGACATATTATTATTATTACCCCCCCTCCCCTCCACCCTCCCTTGGTTGTCTTGGGTGTTCCGAAAGAAACTAAGAATTGAAAGATAGAGCATAAGAAAGAATTGATATCCTGATTCCATATCGGGGGTTTCAATCGTCACATATCTATTCTTCCCTCTACATTTTGCTTACTAGCATATTCATATCTATACACGCTTTCACATAAATTCTCCCATTCTTTAATATTTGGTGCTACGTCCACTCCCCACTCCCTAGCCACCACGACCCGTGCCAGCATTAATCCTTTTGCCCATTTCCTCTACCTTTCCCTTTCAAGGCCAATTTCCCTCAGATCTCCAAGCACCGCTATTGAAATCTACATTGGCGCAGTACATCCAGTTGCTCTGGTAAGCTCCTGAAATACCTGAGTCCAATAAGCCTGCATGGGCGAACAATACCAGATCACATGGCTAAAATCTGCATTATTTGCTCTACACTTCCAGCATCTCGAGTCCTTTGTTTTGTACATCCTACTCAGCAACCAGGGAGTGACACAGGTTTGGTGAACAATAAAAAACTGTATCAACTGAAAATTACTTGATAGAGTACTTTTTTTTATACTTTTATAAATATATCTCCAATCTAGGGTATTAGACTCCACTTCTGATGCCCATTTACTTTCACTATTAAACTTAGTCACCCCCCCAGCCCCCTTTTAATTTTTTTTTATATATCAGTGACATTGATATTTTAGTCCCAATATTATGAAAACAAAATTCAACAAATTCTGAGTGTTCCGTGACAAGATACTCTTTATTCTCAGTTGACTCAAATGCGTGCTTAAGTCGAAAATATCTAAACCGTGTAAGAGTTTCTAATTCTATACTAAGCCCCATTTCCTCCCCCATTCCTAATCTTTCTTTTTTCCTCAATCTGTGAAATAAACTTAATTCCATTTCTTTCCCAAAATACGTAATCATCTAACCTCTGAAAGGAGAGTTATTTACCACAAGATCCTCCTCTATTTTCTTTATTTTCTCCCCCAACTCTTTTTCCTTTTTGGCAAATTCATTTTTTAAACCCTTAATTCTACCAACAAGAATCCCCCGTAAATATGCTTTAAATGCGTCCCATACATATCCTATTTGTGTAGATCCCAAATTTATTTGCCAGAACTCCTCTATATCTGTAGTAATACTTTCATCTTTATTTATCAAGTTTAGCCAATGCGGATTCAATCGAAACTCTCTTCTTTTTAGTCTGACATTTGTTTTAAATGTCACTGTTTGTTTTAAATGTCACTAGGGATGAGCGAACCCAAACTGTATAGTTCGGGTTCGTACCGAATTTTGGGGTGTCCGTGACACGGACCCGAACCCGAACATTTTCGTAAAAGTCTGGCTTCGGGTTCGGTGTTCGTCGTTTTCTTGGCGCTTTTTGAAAGGCTGCAAAGCAGCCAATCAACAAGCGTCATACTACTTGCCCCAAGAGGCCGTCACAGCCATGCCTACTATTGGCATGGCTGTGATTGGCCAGTGCAACATGTGACCCATCCTCTATTTAAGCTGGAGTCATGTAGCGCCGCACGTCACTCTGCTCTGATCAGTGTAGGGAGAGGTTGCAGCTGCGACTGTTAGGGCGAGATTAGGCAGTGATTAACTCCTCCAAAACACTCAGTGATCGATCTACAACTGTGGATCATTTAACTGCTGCTATTCAATTGCTCACTGTTTTTAGGCTGCCCAGAGCGTTTTTCAGTCACTTTTTTCAGGGGTGAACGGCGGCTATTTTGTGTCTTGTGGTGCGCCAGCACAAGCTGCCACCAAGTCCATTTAACCATCAATAGTGTGTTTTTTTTTTGGCTATATCCTACATCAGGGGCAAGCTGCCACCAAGTCCATTTAACCATCAATAGTGTGGTTATTTTTTGGCTATATCCTACATCAGGGGCAAGCTGCCACCAAGTCCATTTAACCATCAATAGTGTGGTTATTTTTTTGCTATATCCTACATCAGGGACTTGGCTGTGCTTGCTATTTTATTGAGGGGTGAAATACAATTGCCAAAATAGCAGTACCCTAAATCTGGTGTTTCAGCTGTGGCCAGCCAATTGTAATACGGTCTGCTGTCTGGCGAAGGATATATTTTTGTTCTGGGTTGAAATGCAATTCCCAACTTAGCAATTCCCTAAATTAGTGGTTTCTGTTGTATCAGGTCTACCTTAAATCTATCCATAAAAGGGTATATTAGATTCAAAGTGCTGATAGGGTCATCCACAATAACTTCACACGCAACCGTGCATTTCCAAGTCTAATTATGTCCGTAAACGTATACCTGTCACCCAGTGCCTAAATAATAGGCCTCAAATTTATATTCAGCTAAATCTGTGTTTATTGCTGAGGCTGGTCAATTCATTTAGTGTCCACCAAAGCACAGTTTTTGTTCTGGGTTGAAATACAATTCCCAACTTAGCAATTCCCTAAATTAGAGGTTTCTGCTGTATCAGGCCTACTTTAAATCTATCCATAAAAGGGTATATTAGATTCAAGGTGCTGATAGGGTCATCCACAATAACTCCACACACACGCGTGCATTTCGAAGTCTAACTCTGTCCGTAAACATATACCTGTCACCCAGCGCCTAAATAATAGGCCTCAAATTTATATTCATCTAAATCTGTGGTTATTGCTGTAGCTGGTCAAGTTATTTTGTGTCCGTCAAAGCACAGTTTTTGTTCTGGGCTGAAATACAATTCCCAACTTAGCAATTCCCTAAATTAGTGGTTTCTGCTGTATCAGGCCTACTTTAAATCTATCCATAAAAGGGTATATTAGATTTAAGGTGCTGATAGGGTAATTCTCAATAACTTCACAAACAAGCTACCGTGCATTTCCAAGTCTAATTCTGTCCGTAAACGTATACCTGTCACCCAGCGCCTAAATAATAGGCCTCAAATTTATATTTAGCTAAATCTGTGGTTATTGCTGTAGCTGGTCAAGTTATTTTGTGTCCGTTAAAGCACAGTTTTTGTTCTGGGTTGAAATACAATTCCCAACTTAGCAATTCTCTAAATTAGTGGTTTCTGCTGTTTTAGGCCTACTTTAAATCTATCCATAAAAGGGTATATTAGATTTAAGGTGCTGATAGGGTCATTCTCAATGACTTCACACACAAGCTACCGGGCATTTCCAAGTCTAATTCTGTCCGTAAACGTATACCTGTCACCCAGCGCCTAAATAATAGGCCTCAAATTTATATTCAGCTAAATCTGTGGTTATTGCTATAGCTTGTCAAGTTATTTTGTGTCCGTCAAAGCACAGTTTTTGTTCTGGGTTGAAATACAATTCCCAACTTAGCAATTCTCTAAATTAGTGGTTTCTGCTGTATCAGGCCTACTTTAAATAATAATAAAAAAAGGGTATATTAGATTCAAGGTGCTGATAGGGTCATTCTCAATAACTTCACACACAAGCTACTGTGCATTTCCAAGTCTAATTCTGTCCGTAAACGTATATACCTGTCACCCAGCGCCTAAATAATAGGCCTCAAATTTATATTCAGCTAAATCTGTGGTTATTGCTGTAGCTGGTCAAGTTATTTTGTGTCCGTCAAATCACAGTTTTTGTTCTGGGCTGAAATACAATTCCCAACTTAGCAATTCCCTAAATTAGTGGTTTCTGCTGTATCAGGCCTACTTTAAATCTATCCATAAAAGGGTATATTAAATTCAAGGTGCTGATAGGATCATCCACAATAACTTCACACGCTGCCGTGCATTTCCAAGTCTAATTCTGTCCGTAAACGTATACCTGTCATCCAGCGCCTAAATACTAGGCCTACAATTTATATTCAGCTAAATCTGTCGTTACTGCTGTTCCTGTATTAGTGTAATACGGTACCTAAATAGATAGCCAGATAGTGTTAGGTGTCTGTAACAAAAGGCCTGAATTTGAATTCAATACATTGGGCCAAATAATATTTTTGTTATTGTAGTGAACGGTATAATGAGGAAAACATCTAGTAAGGGGCGCGGACGCGGACATGGTCGTGGTGGTGTTAGTGGACCCTCTGGTGCTGGGAGAGAACGTGGCCGTTCTGCCACAGCCTCACATCCTAGTGTACCAACTACCTCAGGTCCCAGTAGCCGCCAGAATTTACAGCGATATTTGGTGGGGCCCAATGTCGTTCTAAGGATGGTAAGGCCTGAGCAGGTACAGGCATTAGTCAATTGGGTGGCCGAAAGTGGATCCAGCACGTTCACATTATCTCCCACCCAGTCTTCTGCAGAAAGCGCACAGATGGCGCCTGAAAACCAAGCCAATCAGTCTGTGACATCATCCCCATGCATACCAGGGAAACTGTCTGAGCCTCAAGTTATGCAGCAGTCTCTTATACTGGCAGCGTTCAGCTCTCCATCTCACAAACATTTGAAAGAAAGCATAAATTCCCACCTAGCCACCCTCGATCCCTGGCCCTGAATGCCAGCATTTCTAAACTACTGGCCTATGAAATGCTGTCATTTAGGCTGGTGGACACAGACAGCTTCAAACAGCTCATGTCGCTTGCTGTCCCACAGTATGTTGTTCCCAGCCGGCACTACTTCTCCAAGAGAGCCGTGCCTTCCCTGCACAACCAAGTATCCGATAAAATCAAGTGTGCACTGCGCAACGCCATCTGTGGCAAGGTCCACCTAACCACAGATACTTGGACCAGTAAGCACGGCCAGGGACGCTATATCTCCCTAACTGCACACTGGGTAAATGTAGTGGCGGCTGGGCCCGAGGCGGAGAGCTGTTTGGCGCACGTCCTTCCGCCACCAAGGATCGCAGGGCAGCATTCTTTGCCTCCTGTTGCTTCCTCCTCCTACTCGGCTTCCTCCTCCTCTTCTTCCACCTGCTCATCCAGTCAGCCTCACACCTTCACCACCAACTTCAGCACAGCCCGGGGTAAACGTCAGCAGGCCATTCTGAAACTCATATGTTTGGGGGACAGGCCCCACACCGCACAAGAGTTGTGGCGGTGTATAGAACAATAGACCGACGAGTGGTTGCTGCCGGTGAGCCTCAAGCCTGGCCTGGTGGTGTGCGATAATGGGCGAAATCTTGTTGCAGCTCTGGGACTAGCCGGTTTGACGCACATCCCTTGCCTGGTGCATGTGCTGAATTTGGTGGCGCAGAAGTTCATTCACAACAACCCCGACATGTCAGACCTGCTGCATAAAGTGCGGGCCGTCTGTTCGCACTTCCGGCGTTTACATCCTTCCGCTGCTCGCCTGTCAGCGCTACATCGTAACTTCGGCCTTCCCGCTCACCGCCTCATATGCGACGTGCCCACCAGGTGGAACTCCACCTTGCACATGCTGGACAGACTGTGCGAGCAGCAGCAGGCCATAGTGGAGTTTCAGCTGCAGCATGCACGGGTCAGTCGCACTGCGGAACAGCACCACTTCACCACCAATGACTGGGCCTCCATGCGAGACCTGTGTGCCATGTTGTGCTGTTTCGAGTACTCCACCAACATGGCCAGTGGCGATGATGCCGTTATCAGCGTTACAATACCACTTCTATGTCTCCTTGAGAAAACACTTAGGGCGATGATGGAAGAGGAGGTGACCCAGGAGAAGGAGGAGGAAGAGGGGTCATTTTGAGCACTCTCAAGCCAGTCTCTTTGAAGTGACTCAGAGGGAGGTTTTTTGCAACAGCAGAGGCCAGGTACAAATGTGGCCAGCCAGGGCCCACTACTGGAGAACGAGGATGAGGAGGAGGTGGAGGAGGATGAGGATGAAGCATGGTCACAGCGGGGTGGCACCCAACGCAGCTCGGGCCCATCACTGGTGCATGGCTGGGGGGAAACGCAGGACGATGACGATACGCCTCCCACAGAGGACAGCTTGTCCTTTCCTCTGGGCAGCCTGGCACACATGAGCGACTACATGCTGCAGTGCCTGCTCAACGACAGCAGAGTTGCCCACATTTTAACGTGTGCGGACTACTGGGTTGCCACCCTGCTGGATCCACGGTACAAAGACAATGTGCCCACCTTACTTCCTGCACTGGAGCGTGATAGAAAGATGCGCGAGTACAAGCGCACGTTGGTAGACGCGCTACTGAGAGTATTCCCAAATGTCACAGGGGAACAAGTGGAAGCCCAAGGCCAAGGCAGAGGAGGAAGAAGAGGTCGCCAACACAGCTGTGTCACGGCCAGCTCCTCTGAGGGCAGGGTTAGCATGGCAGAGATGTGGAAAAGTTTTGTCAACACGCCACAGCTTACTGCACCACCACCTGATACGGAACGTGTTAGCAGGAGGCAACATTTCACTAACATGGTGGAACAGTACGTGTGCACACCCCTCCACGTACTGACTGATGGTTCGGCCCCATTCAACTTCTGGGTCTCTAAATTGTCCACGTGGCCAGAGCTAGCCTTTTATGCCTTGGAGGTGCTGGCCTGCCAGGCGGCCAGCGTTTTGTCTGAACGTGTATTTAGCACAGCAGGGGGCGTCATTACAGACAAACGCAGTCGCCTGTCTACAGCCAATGTGGACAAGCTGACGTTCATAAAAATGAACCAGGCATGGATCCCACAGGACCTGTCCATACCTTGTGCAGATTAGACATTAACTACCTCCCCTTAACCATATATTATTGTACTCCAGGGCACTTCCGTATTCAATCCTATTTTTATTTTCATTTTATCATCATATTACGGGGCAACCCAAAGTTGAATGAACCTCTCCTCTGTCTGGGTGCCGGGGCCTAAAAATATCTGACAGTGGCCTGTTCCAGTGTTGGGTGACGTGAAGCATGATTCTCTGCTATGACATGAAGACTGATTCTCTGCTGAGTCGCTGACATGAAGCCTGAATCACTGTTATGGGACCTCTCTCCTCTGTCTGGGTGCCGGGGCCTAAATTATATGACAATGGACTTTTCCAATGTTGGGTGACGTGAAGCATGATTCTCTGCTATGACATGAAGACTGATTCTCTGCTGAGTCGCTGACATGAAGCCTGAATCTCTGTTATGGGACCTCTCTCCTCTGTCTGGGTGCCGGGGCCTAAATTATATGACAATGGACAGTTCCAATGTTGGGTGACGTGAAGCATGATTCTCTGCTATGACATGAAGACTGATTCTCTGCTGAGTCGCTGACATGAAGCCTGAATCTCTGTTATGGGACCTCTCTCCTCTGCCTGGGTGCCGGGGCCTAAATATATGACAATGGACTGTTCCAGTGGTGGGTGACGTGAAGCCTAATTCTCTGCTATGACATGAAGACTGATTCTCTGCTGACATGAAGCCTGAATCTCTGTTATGGGACCTCTCTCCTCTGCCTGGGTGTCGGGGCCTAAATTATATGACAATGGACTGTTCCAATGTTGGGTGACGTGAAGCATGATTTTCTGCTATGACATGAAGACTGATTCTCTGCTGACATGAAGCCTGAATCTCTGTTATGGGACCTCTCTCCTCTGCCTGGGTGCCGGGGCCTAAATATATGGCAATGGAGTGTTCCAGTGTTGGGTGACGTGAAGCCTGATTCTCTGCTACGACATGAAGACTGTTTCTCTGCTGACATGAAGCCAGATTCTCTGCTATGGGACCTCTCTCCAATTGATATTGGTTAATTTTATTTTATTTTTTTATTAATTTCCCTATCCACATTTGTTTTTAGGGGATTTAACTACATTTTGCTGCCTTTTGCAGCCCTCTAGCCCTTTTCTGGGCTATTTTACAGCCTTTTTACTTCAATGGGGTTCGGGTTCGGGACGAAGTTCTGGTCGGGTTCAGATCCCGAACCCGAACATTTCCGGGAACTTCGGCCGAACTTCTCGAACCCGAACATCCAGGTGTTCGCTCAACTCTACAAGAAACTAATTCCGTGGATGAAACCTAATTATTATATTTGGTAAAGGAAAACATAATACCTACATCTGTGATGTAAATTGAGAAAAGCAGTTTCAAACATACAGAATACCGATAAGCCTATAAAATCATGATTTAAATGACTTCCTAACTTTATTTTACAAAGCTAAGCACAATGTCTTTGGTAGTTTTACAAATGCAGGCTGTTGAGTTATTTATTTTCCTTTAGCTGCTTTATAATGACTAGTACATGTTTCTGATTCATCCTCTATCTGCAGAGCTATTTTTATCACCACACAGCTAAGCTATATCATTTCTATAAGGCAATCATCCAGGACATTCAGAAAGGTTCACATCTCACAGCTAACAGTGTAAACCGTCGTTAAGATAGTAAATGCTAATTATAAAAAATACTTATATCGTCACAATTAAGCCAATATTCATTGCTCGCTAAGTGTAATATTTTGTTTTCATGAATAACTTATAAATGTGTGGTGTATATTTCTTACCAACACCAATTGCAAATTTGATAAATTAACTAAATCATACTCAGATGTATTAAGAGGTTAAGGGTATAATCACATGTGGCAGCTTTGTTACAGAAATGTCTTAAGCTGTCTTATACATCTGAATGGGTTTGTAGAATCAATGTGTTGTCAAAACTGCCCCATTCAGTTGTTAGCAACAATCTTCTGCTTGTGATTATATCCTTAAAATAAAGAAAAGTGTTCATTTTATACTCTATAATGATACTTTTCAAAAGGTTATATAGTATCTAGGCCTCTAACAGATACGGTAGTAACAGGGTTTTTTTTTTTTTTTACAAGAGTAGCTTCTTTAGGGAAATATACAGTACACTCAGTGTACAAAATAAAAAATGTATCTGTCCTTACCTGGAGTCTAAAGAAGTAGCTCATCTCGCTAGAAGCATTATTGAACATTGCATTATATTTTGAAAATCATAGTTTCAAGTTACAATAATAAAAATATTGTAACTAGTGTTGAGCAAATTGAAACATCTGAAGCGGAATACGGTCTAAAGTTTAGGAAAACTTCGATTCTAAATTAATTTGAATTTCCTTGTGATTTGTAGCAACAAATTAGTTATCCTAAAATTTGCATGTTAGAAAGTGAAAGTAAGTTTAGAGGAGACAAGCCTGGGAATGCAAGAACACCGATAATGACGTGTAGCCAGCGATCATCCTGTAATGTCATAGCTAGGCAGAGCCCTATAAAGCCCTGATCCAATGCGATCACCGCCATTTTCCTGTGAGCTGAGCATACCAAAAGACATGACAAAAGGCTTATGCACTAGGGACACTGTTGCTACAAACTTTTATCAGAGAGTGTAGGTGTCACAAAGAGGGGGAAGGAATGGTGCACCTCTGACTCCACCCACACCCCTGTCCCTGTCTACTTGCACTATCAATCCTAGTAATGGAGCGCAACTGGGTGACGTTCCCTAGCCTTGGTAAGTGAGGAGGGACAAACAAGACAGACAAACATAGAATGGTCAACAAGCCGAGTCAGAACCAGGAAATAACTATAGTACCAAAGGATAAGCAAAGACGGGTCAAAAACAAGCCAAAGTCAAGAACCAGGAGAAGCGAAGCAGACACAAGGAGCAAGCAAGGACGGAGACAATAAATCAGTCAGGAGTCAAAAGCCACAGAATTACATTAAGGAACACTGGATAGGACCTTATTAACAGGCAACCTGTAGTCATCAAGCGAATATATATATATCAAACATAAATAATATAAAAAACAGTGCTGTATTGGAAACAGTGGTGGGTATATCATAATAAAAGACAGAATAGCCCTTTGTTACATAAAAAGGTAGAACGTTTGCCAGTCAATGCATAATGAATAAATAAATTGATTAGTCAAATGAATAGATAACTTTGTGACTTCATACTATGTCACTTACTGTCACGAGGGTATCGAGAACCACGCCTGACTCCGTTATACCCGGGGTCAGGAAGTCGCAGCGGTTGGCTGCACGCTCTATTTAAGATAGGGCTGTTTTCCTTATGGTAGCTTTCTGAGTTTGCTTTGCAAACCCTTTTGGCTCACTCAGGGATCCGTAGCTCCTTCTCCTCAGCTGTTCCTTGTCCAGCACTCCCAAACCTCCTTATATTCCCCTCTCACACTTCTCTGGTTGCCAGAGATAGAGCTTCCTGCCTGGACATCTATCCTGACCCACTGGAGCTGTGTTGCTGCGTTCTCTGACTGTTGATTCAGAATCAGAACGCTACCCTCCGGATCCCTGTTGGACCTTTGTGGACTGCTGTGGTCGTCCACCTGGGTGTTTGTGTTTGTCTGTATTTGTCTGTCCTCTCCCTGGTGTTTCCCTCTTAGTGCAGTGGTGCGGACTAGCGATCCCACTGGCCCGTTCACTATCTAGGGCTCATTTCAGGGAAAGCCAGGGTTTAGGCACGTGATCGCCGCACGGGTGAGGAACCCGTCTAGGGACGTCAGGGCAGTCAGGTGCCAGCCGCAAGGTGAGTTAGGGGTCACCACCTTTCCCTCTCCCTTGGGCAGGGCTTTCCCTGTTTTCCTCCCTGTGCGTGACACCGGTCATTACATTATCTCTGGCCCTTATTTTGTGTAGGTAAAAAATAAATAAAAAAATAATAATAATTTTACCTACTTAGAATCCAGTATGGATCAAATTGATGCTCTGTCCAAACAATTTCATGGCCTGTCTTTGGAGGTGGTAGGATTGAAGGCGTCGGTCCTCCAGCAACAGCAGCAATTACAACTGACCGCAAGCCCAGCGGTTGCTACTGGTAACCAGGTTGTTGCGGAACCCAAGGTCCCTCTCCCTGACAGATTTTCTGGGGGAAGGGACAAGTTTTTGACATTCCGTGAGGCCTGTAAGTTATATTTTAAACTGCGCCCTTACTCCTCTGGTAATGAAGATCGGCGGGTGGGGGTTGTTATTTCCCTGCTGCAGGGGGACCCGCAGTCCTGGGCGTTCTCTTTACCTACTGATTCCCAGGCTCTTCGGTCAGTGGATGAGTTTTTCGGGGCCTTGGGTCTCATATATGAAGACCCTGACCGAGTAGCACTGGCTGAATCAAGATTACGGAGACTCTTACAAGGAGAACGGCCGGTAGAGGAGTATTGCTCTGAATTCCGTAGGTGGGCTACGGATACCCAATGGAACGACCCAGCTCTCAGGAGTCAGTTCTGCTCTGGGTTATCCGAAAGGGTTAAGGATGCGCTTGCATTATATGAGACCCCCTTTTCCCTTGATGCGGTTATGTCCCTTTCTATCCGTATAGAGAGACGCCTTAGGGACAGGTTGAAAGAACCAGAGAAATTGGTAACTCCTCCCAAGCAGCAGTTAGTCTGTACGGACTTAGACGAGCCTATGCAGCTAGGAGGAACTACTCGTCAGGTCCGTCCTCCTGAGGCTCGCCGTAGGCGTGGGGTTTGTTTTTTTCGTGGGGAGAGGGGTCATTTCATTAATGTCTGTCCTTCTTTCCTCAGAAACAAAAGACCGTCGGAAAAACTACTAACCCCAGGCTGTGTGGAGGATGTCAGCCGGGGGGTATACGTCTCCTCCATACGTACATCGCAATTTGTGTTGCCAGCGGTTATTATTTTTGGTGATAAGACGGAGACTATTTCTTTCTTTTTAGACAGTGGAGCAGGGGTAAATTTGATAGATGCCCATTTTGCCCGCACTTTGGGTTTGTCTCTCTGTACGTTACAGAGACCCATTCCCATATTCGCTATTGATTCTGCTCCCCTGTCTCAGAGAAACCTCACCCACATTGTTCATAATTTACACCTTCGGGTAGGGGACCACCATAACGAGATGCTTTCAGGTTATGTTCTGGAGGGGCTTCCCACTCCGGTGGTGCTGGGTCTTCCCTGGTTGGTAGCGCACAATCCAGTAGTTGATTGGCAGGCCAGGGAGATATTGGAGTGGAGTGAGCAGTGCAGAGAAAATTGCTTAAATAGCAATTGCTTAGTCGCCTCCATAAGTACCCTACCTACATTTATTTCTGATTTTGAGGATGTTTTTTCTGAAAAGGGTTGTCAAAAGTTACCACCTCATCGTCCTTATGATTGCCCGGTTAACCTTATTCCCGGCGCAAAATTACCCAAGACCAGGTTATATAATCTTTCGGGTCCAGAGAGACAAGCCATGAAAGATTATATTTCCGAGAGCTTGGCTAAGGGACACATCAGGCCCTCTTCTTCACCCGTGGCTGCAGGGTTTTTCTTTGTTAAAAAGAAAGATCCGAGAATCCGAGACCCATACCCTCTTCCTCTCATTCCTGACCTGTTTAATCAGATTACGGGTGCTAGGTGGTTCTCCAAACTTGATCTTAGGGGGGCCTACAATCTGATTCGTATTAAGGAGGGGGATGAGTGGAAGACAGCGTTTAACACCCCTGAGGGGCATTATGAAAATCTAGTTATGCCTTTCGGTCTGACCAATGCTCCTGCCGTCTTTCAACATTTCGTTAATGACATTTTTAGTCATCTAATCGGCAGGTTTGTGGTAATATACCTAGATGATATTTTAATTTATTCGTCTGATCTGAAAACACATGAAGTGCATGTCAGACAAGTACTGCAGGTCCTACGGACGAATGAATTATATGCTAAGATTGAAAAATGTGTCTCCGCCGTTCAGGAAATACAATTCCTGGGTTATTTTTTACCTGCTTCATGTTTCCGTATGGATCCTAGGAAGGTCCAGGCAATTTTAGATTGGGATCTTCCTGAGAACCTCAAAGCACTACAACGGTTCATGGGCTTCGCGAATTTCTATAGGAAATTCATTAAAAATTATTCACTTATTGTAAAACCGCTTACTGACATGACTAGGAAGGGGTCTGATTTTTCTAAATGGTCTGACGCCGCTAAAGTTGCTTTTTCCTCTCTAAAAGAGAGGTTTACATCAGCACCTGTACTAGTCCAACCTGATGTCTCTCAGCCTTTTATTGTTGAAGTCGATGCGTCAGAGGTGGGAGTGGGGGCGGTGCTGTCTCAGGGTCCGTCTCCTGGCAAATGGCGTCCTTGTGCTTTCTTTTCTAAAAAACTATCTGCAGCAGAAAAGAACTACGATATTGGCAATAGGTAACTATTAGCTATTAAACTTGCGTTTGAGGAGTGGCGTCACTTCTTAGAGGGGGCAGTCCACCCCGTCACTGTGATTACGGACCACAAAAATCTCCTGTACCTCGAATCAGCTAAGCGTCTCACCCCTAGACAGGCTAGGTGGTCGCTATTTTTTACCAGGTTTAACTTTGTGATTACCTATCGTCCTGGGGCAAAGAACACCAAGGCTGATGCACTATCTCGTTGTTTCCCTGGAGGGGGTAATGTGAGTGATCCGGTGCCCATTCTACAAAGAGGAGTGGTTGTCTCTGCGGTACACTCTGTTTTGGAGGGGAAGGTGTTAGAGGCCCGGGGGGACGCCCCGGTCTCTTGCCCCTCAGAGAAATTGTTTGTACCGTTGAACCTACGTTTCGAATTATTAAAGGAACATCATAATTCGGCACTTGCTGGGCACCCGGGTAGTAAAGCAACCTTGGAGCTATTGTCTTGTCGTTTTTGGTGGCCAAGGTTGCGTCAGGATGTATTGGATTTTGTGTCTTCTTGTTCTACCTGTGCGCGCGCAAAAGTTTCACATACACGTCCTGCAGGGTCTCTATTACCACTCGTCATTCCCAATAGACCGTGGACACATCTGTCAATGGATTTTATCACTGACTTACCTTTGTCTGCGGGTAAAACAGTTTTTTTGGTAGTGGTGGACAGGTTTAGCAAAATGGTACACTTCATTGCGTTACCCGCACTACCTAATGCTAAGACTCTTGCTCAGGTATTCGTTAGTGAAATCGTGAAGCTTCACGGGATCCCCTCCGATGTTGTTTCGGATCGGGGTACCCAGTTTATTTCTAAATTTTGGAAAGCTTTTTGTTCCCGTTTGGGGGTACACTTGTCCTTTTCCTCAGCTTTCCATCCTCAGTCGAATGGACAGACTGAGCGTACCAACCAAAACCTTGAGACATATCTAAGATGTTTTGTGTCTGAAAACCAAGAGTTGTGGTCATCATATTTACCGTTAGCTGAGTTTGCCATAAATAATCGTCTTCAGGAATCCACTGGCAAGTCACCATTTCTTGGTGCATATGGTTTTCATCCCCAATTCTGTACTTTCAAAGAGGGGGGGTCTTCTGGGGTTCCCGAAGAGGAACGTTTTTCGTCATCTCTTTCATCGGTATGGCAGAAGGTGCAAGCTAACTTGAAAAATATGGGAGATAAATACAAATGCATGGCTGATAAGAGACGGTCGCCAGGTCCGGACCTAGGAGTGAATGACTATGTGTGGTTGTCTACTAGGAATATTAAATTGAAGGTTCCCTCTTGGAAACTGGGTCCTAGGTTTATTGGCCCTTACAAAATTGTAGCCATCATCAACCCCGTGGCTTTTCGCCTGGAGTTACCTCAGACTTTTAAAATTCATAATGTTTTTCATAAGTCGTTACTCAAAAAATATGTTCCACCTCTAGAACCATCACCGCTGCCACCCCCTCCTGTTGTCGTGGATGGTAATCTAGAATTTCAGATATCCAAAATTGTTAATTCTCGTCGGGTCCGCCGCTCTCTTCAATATCTGGTGCATTGGAGAGGTTACGGTCCCGAGGAAAGAATGTGGGTTCCTGCGTCTGAGGTAAACGCCGACAGGTTAGTTCGAGTTTTTCATGCCTCTCATCCTGAGAGACCTGGTCCTGAGTGTCTGGAGGCCCCTCGTAGAGAGGGGGGTACTGTCACGAGGGTATCGAGAACCACGCCTGACTCCGTTATACCCGGGGTCAGGAAGTCGCAGCGGTTGGCTGCACGCTCTATTTAAGATAGGGCTGTTTTCCTTATGGTAGCTTTCTGAGTTTGCTTTGCAAACCCTTTTGGCTCACTCAGGGATCCGTAGCTCCTTCTCCTCAGCTGTTCCTTGTCCAGCACTCCCAAACCTCCTTATATTCCCCTCTCACACTTCTCTGGTTGCCAGAGATAGAGCTTCCTGCCTGGACATCTATCCTGACCCACTGGAGCTGTGTTACTGCGTTCTCTGACTGTTGATTCAGAACGCTACCCTCCGGATCCCTGTTGGACCTTTGTGGACTGCTGTGGTCGTCCACCTGGGTGTTTGTTTTGTCTGTATTTGTCTGTCCTCTCCCTGGTGTTTCTCTCTTAGTGCAGTGGTGCGGACTAGCGATCCCACCGGCCCGTTCACTATCTAGGGCTCATTTCAGGGAAAGCCAGGGTTTAGGCACGTGATCGCCGCACGGGTGAGGAACCCGTCTAGGGACGTCAGGGCAGTCAGGTGCCAGCCGCAAGGTGAGTTAGGGGTCACCACCTTTCCCTCTCCCTTGGGCAGGGCTTTCCCTGTTTTCCTCCCTGTGCGTGACACCGGTCATTACACTTACTCATTGTTGATATAAATTGTACATTAATAGTAGCGTCAATATATACATGTACTAGTGTGAAAATGTAGTTGCTAGTTTGTTAGTACCTATTATGTGACCCAATTTGTGAGGTATGCAACCCAAGAACCAGATGGTGAATGAGTATTTGATGGGTTGGGTCTAAATATGAGGGACCTTTTAACAGCGGCACTTCAGCCCAAGTTAGTGATAAAATCAAACACTGTAGCTCCATGACCGCAGCTACCGGAGGTGATCGCCGTGATACACTTTATTACTTTATCAGTACTCGAAACAGCGCAAAAGGGCACACAGGTCTCGCATGGAGGCCCAGTCACTGGTGGTGAAGTGGTGCTGTTCCGCAGTGTGACTCACCCGTGCGTGCTGCAGCTAAAACTCCACTATGGCCTGCTGCTTCTCGTACAGTCTCTCCAGCATGTGCAAGGTGGAATTCCACCTGGTGGGCACATCGCATATGAGGCGGTGAGCGGGAAGGCCGAAGTTACGCTGTTGAGCAGACAGCCGAGCGGCGGCAGGATGAGAACACCAGAAGCGTGCACAGACGGCCCGCGCTTTATGCAGCTTTGACATGTCGGGGTAGTTGAGAATGAATTTCTGCACCCCCAAATTCAGCACATGCGTCAGGCAAGGGATGTGCGTCAAACCGGCTAGTCCCAGAGCTGCAACGAGATTTCGCCCATTATCGCACACCACCAGGCCGGACTTGAGGCTCACTGGCAGCAACGCCTCATCGGTCTATTGTTCTATACCCCGCCACAACTCCTGTGTGGTGTGGGGCCTGTCCCCCAAACACATCAGTTTCAGAACGGCCTGCTGACATTTACCCCTGGCTGTGCTGAAGTTGGTGGTGAAGGTCTGTCGCTGACCGGATGAGGAGGTGGTAGAAGAGGAGGAGGAAGCCGAGTAGGAAGAGGAGGCAACAGGAGGCAAAGAATGATGCCCTGCGATCCTTGGCAGCGGAAGGACGTGCACCAAACAGCTCTCCGTCTCGGGCCCAGCCGCCACTACATTTACTCAGTGTGCAGTTAGTGAGATAGAGTCTCCCTGGCCGTGCTTACTGGTCCACATATCTGTGGTTAGGTGGACCTTGCCACAGATGGCGTTGCGCAGTGCACACTTGATTTTATCCGATACTTGGTTGTGCAGGGAGGGCACGGCTATCCTGGAGAAGTAGTGGTGGCTGGGAACGACGTACTGTGGAACAGCAAGCAACATGAGCTGTTTGAAGCTGTCCATCTCCACCAGCCTGAATGACAGCATTTCAAAGGCCAGTAGTTTAGAACTGCTGGCATTCAGGGACAGGGATCGAGGATGGCTAGGTGGGAATTTACGTTTTCTCTCCAAGGTTTGTGAGATGTAGAGCTGAACACTTCCGTGTGTCATGGTGGAGATGCTTGGTGACAGAGGTGGTGTTGTTGGCGGCACATCCTCTGTTTGCTGGGCGGCAGGTTCCAACGTTCCTCCAGAGGCAGAGGAAGAGGCCGAGGCAACAGCAGAAGAGGGAGCAGGAGGGGCCTGAGCCCTTTCTTTGTTTTGAAGGTGCTTACTCCACTGCAACCCGTGTCTCGCATGTAGATGCCTGGTCATGCAGGTTGTGCTAAGGTTCAGAACGTTGATGCCTCGCTTCAGGCTCTGATGGCACAGCGTGCAAACCACTCGGGTCTTGTCGTCAGCACATTGTGTGAGGAAGTGCCATGCCAGGGAACTCCTTGAAGCTGCCTTTGGTGTGCTCGGTCCCTGGTGGCGGTGGCTAGTCGAACTGTTTTGGCGACGAATGCTCTGCTTTTGCACCCTGCACCGTCTTTTGCTACGCAGTTGGCTCGGTCTCACCACTGCCTCTTCGCCCATTCAATGTGGGGCCTAGGACCTCATCGTCCCCTGCATCATCTTCCACCCAGTCTTCCACCCTGACCTCCTTTTCGGTCTGCACACTGCAGAAAGACGCAGCAGTTGGCACCTGTGTTTCGTCATCATCAGAGACATCCTGAGGTGGTATTTCCATTTTCTAATTAGGAAACATAAGTGATTGTGCCTCAGTGCATTCTATGTCTTCCACCCATGGGGAAGGGCTAGGTGGATGCCCGTGGAAAACCCTGCCAGCAGAGTCTTCAAACAGCATAAGAGACTGCTGCATGACTTGAGGCTCAGACTGGCTCCCCGATATGCATGGGAGTGATGTGACTGAGGAGCATGGGTTTCAGGCACCACCTGTGCGCTTTCTGCAGAAGACTGGGTGGGAGATATTGTGAACGTGCTGGATCCACTCTCGGCCACCCAAACGACTAGCGCCTGTACTTGCTCAGGCCTTACCATCCTTAGAACGGCATTAGGCCCGACCAAATATCGCTGTAGATTCTGGCGGCTACTGGGACCTGAGGTAGTAGGTTCAGTAGGACGTGTAGCTGTGGCAGAATGGCCACGTCATCTCCCTGCACCAGAAACTCCACGAACACCACCACCGCGACCATGACCGTGTCCCTTATTAGATGTTTCCCTCATAGTTAGCGTTCACCAAGCAAAGTAAAAAGTGGTTGAGTCTGTTAAAAATAATTATCCACCAATAAAAACTCTGATGTAGGGTATTGCACTCAATATTTTTTTTTTTTTTACTCTACATGACAGCAGTATATGTGGCCTAAATTTCACAGAGTTTTTTTTTTTAACCCCAGTAAGCATAAGCCATATTTGTGGCCTAAATTTCACAGTAACTTATGCACCTATAATCACAGATGTGCAGTATATAAAACACAGTTTTTTTTTCCACCCCAGTATGCGAAAGCCGCATTTCTGGCCTAAAATGAACAGTCCCTTATGCACCTATAATCACAGATGTGCACTATATGAAACAGAGTTTTTATTTTCACCCAGTATGCCCCAGTATGCCCAAGCCATATTTCTGGCCTAAATGTAACACTCACTTATGCACTTATAATCACAGATGTGCACTATATGAAACAAAGTTTTGGTGTTTTTTTTTCACCCAGTATGCCTACGTATGCCAAAGCAGTATTTCTGGCCTTAATGTGACACTCACTTATGCTGCGATAATCCTAGTTTGTCCACTATATGATATGAAACAGAGTTTTTTTTTTTTTTTTTGCCCAGCATGTCCCAGTATATTAAAGCCGTATTTCTGGCCTAAATGTGACACTCACTTATGCACCTATCATCACAGATGTGCACTATATGAAACAGAGTTGCTTTTTTTTACCCAGTATGCCCCAGTATATTAAAGACATATTTCTGGCCTAAATGTGACACTCACTTATGCCACCATGCCGAACCGCAAAGTTCAAGCTGACCGCAGACACATTGAAATATGCTTACAGACTCTTGCTTTTATTTGATTGGACATACATCCCACATATTGTATCTGACAGTCAATGCATCTAATCAGATACACAGAATTTTTGGTGTTACAGTTTTTTTTTTTTTGAATTAACAATTTTTATTTTTTTCAAATAATAACAAAAGATACATGACATTGGCGGAGAAATAGCGCCAGTATAATAGTGCAAATGTATAGATATATGGTATTACATCATACCAGCACAGCCTAGCACAGCAAATCAGTAAGCAATGCCATAAAGTAACATAAATAGGGAAGGGGAAGTGGAGAAAACATCAACCAAACAAATGGTATAAATCAGATGAGACATAAATATACACTATAGCTCATTAGGTGCAGCAACAAGGTATGGCACTAGGTCAATTATATGCCCTACACAGTAGAGAAAGGGTAAAATGGTAATAATGAGAAAAGAAAGCTAGGAAAAAATATAAATAAATAAAAAAAGAAGCTAGTAAAAGTTAAGGAAAAGTCAAGGAAGGCCCCTAAACGTCTTCCAAGGAACCCACATGTCTAGGAAGGCGCTTCTAGTACGGGTTTCCCAATGAGAAAGTTCCTCTAACCTATACAGTTGGTCCACCTTTTGTGTCCATTTAGCCTCATCTGGGGCCTCTGTAGAAAGCCAGGCGGCAGCAACTAAAATTCTAGATGCAGCTAATAATATAAGCAATAAGGACCTGACCCTCTTGTGTATCTTTTCCAGCCCCAGGCCTAGGAGAGTCAGTTCAGGAGAACACACCAAAGAGGTACCACAAATCTTATTACATTTAGTTATTATGGAATGCCACCATGATTGAATAATTGGGCATTCCCACCATATGTGATAGAAAGTGCCCTTAGAGGTTTTGCATCTCCAACAGGAGTCGGAAACACCAGAAAAGTATTTTGCAATATTCTCTGGAGTTTTATACCACCTCATCATAATCTTGTACCCATTTTCCTGAACACGCACGCACCTTGAAATTTTATGTGGAACAGAAAACATAGTCTTGATTTCAATGGGGGTTAGGGATCGATTGAGATCTTTTTCCCAAACTCTCACTATAGCTGGTGTAATGTCAGTCACCGGTGATTTGATCCTTTTGTATATGAATGAAATTAATCTATTAGGCGCTTGTTTAGATCCAATTAGCCCTTCAAACCATGGGAACAAAGGTGTCACCTTAGGAAGGCTCTCCGCAGAAGCCATTTCAGTTAGTATATATTTGTGTACAAATGAAAGAGACATAGATTCTTTCAAGTTGGGAAAAAGGAGAGGAAGGGGGGGGAAGGTACCGTGCTCTTTTAGAATATCTGATACGGGTAAGTTAGACTGCCTAACCACAGGGCTACAAGCCTCTTTCAAGTCAAAGGGTGCTAAATCAATGACATCTCCCAAAGTCAGAAGCGGGGAAGGAGTGGAAAGCATTCTACCACTAGAGGAGAACCATTCCCAAACTGCCAGTGAGCATCTTGTCATAGGGTTTTGGATTTGAGAAGATGGGGGAAAGGCTTTCCCAGCAAGCAGAACAGCTCTGGGAGTGGAGGGGAGAAAGCAATTTTCCATCTGAACCCAAAATTTATGGGGGGGAGCCCTAATCCAATCTACTACTCTGGCTAGATGTATGGCTTTCATGTATATTTCAGGATCTGGGAGATTAATCCCACCTAGCTCCTTTGGTTTGGTGAGAGTGTCTAATGCAATTCTCGGTCTGCGCCCCTTCCAAATAAAATGACGCACTGCCTTGTTAAATCTATTAAAGAAGGATTTCGGTATCTTGATAGGCAGAACCTGCATGACATATGTCAATTTGGGTAGAATCAATGCCGATACCATATTTTTTCTGCCAAACCAAGACAGAAAAGGGAGGTCCAACGAGTCCATCTGGTCAATAACCGTCTTTAAAAGAGGGATAAAGTTTAGTTTGTATAAGTCCTTAGTATTAGGGGATATGTTTACTCCTAGGTACGTCAAACTTTGTGTAGACCAGTTAAAGGGAGACTGAAGCTTAAGAATTCCAATTGTTGAGGGAGGGAACCCACTATGAATGAGTTGAGATTTAGCAGGGTTTACCTTGAAATTAGAAAGTGACCCAAATAAATCCAACAATGATAAGATAGCAGGAAGAGATTTTTTCGGATTGGTTGTGCAGATCAAGAGATCATCGGCAAATGCAGCCAATTTGATTTCCTGACTTCCCACTTTAAGTCCTATAATCTCTGTCTGCTGTCGCAAGGATTACAAAAGCGTCTCCATAACCAATACGAAAATAAGCGGGGACAGAGGACAGCCCTGTCTTGTGCCATTCCTTATACTGAAGCAGGGAGATAGGGTATCATTAACTAGTACCGATGCCGAGGAGGAGTGATACATAGCCCTGATTGCATTTGAGAATTGAACAGGGATATTAAATTTGGCCAGTGTAAGACTAATATATAGCCAGTCTATTCTGTCAAACGCCTTCTCGGCATCGGTACCTAAGAGAACTATGGGTATTTTTTTAAAAGAGGAGAAGTACAATGCATTTAGTACTTTCATAACATTGTCCTTACCCTCTCTTCCCTTGACAAATCTGACCTGGTCTGGATGGATCAGGGAGGGGAGTAGTTTTTGCAGCCTAGTAGCCAACATTTTGGCCAATAGTTTAAGATCAGTGTTAAGCAAGGATATAGGACGGTAATTTGAGCAGATGGAATGATCCTTACCAGGTTTGGGAATAATTGTTATCGTAGCTCTAGACATATCGGACGACACAGGGGAGTTAAGCAGTGCATTATTGCATATTGGAAGTAAGTGGGGAAACAGGACTTCGGAGTAAGCTTTATAATAGGACAGAGGTAAACCATCCGGTCCGGGACATTTCCCGATCGGGGATGAATTAAGTGCTTCTTGAATGTCCGCTATCGTAAACGGAGCAGCCAGCTGATCATGCTGGCTATTTGTAAGGACAGGGAGATGAAGTGAGCTAAGGAAGGAAGAAATATTTTGTTCCTTGTCCAGTCCAGGATCAGGAAGACGGGGGGGGGGGGGGAGGTTATACAGGGACTCATAATACAACTTAAACTGTTCTGCTATTTCTTCAGTTTTGAGCAACATTGAACCTGATGGAGAGGTAATTTTATGTATGAAGCCATTCAGTTTTCTACGTTTAATCCGCTGCATCTGAAACTTTGTTGCTTTATCGCCATGAGCGAAGAATTTTTGCTGAGAGCTTAAAAAATACTTCGCAGAGCGCTCATTTAGTAAATTTTTAAGTTCTGTTTTGAGTAAAATAAGTTCAGATAAGTGAAGTTGCAATAAAGAAATTTTATGAGACTTCTCCAAGTTGTTAATCCTGGTAAGAAGGGAGTCTATTTTTTTGTCGGCCTCTTTCTTCAAATGGGAGCATAGGCTTATCAATTGTCCCCTTGTATAGGCTTTATGGGCATCCCATAGGGTATTTGGGGAAGTATCAGAAGTATGATTAATTTGGAAGTATTCCTTTAGGAGGGAAAGTATTTTATTCTTATGTTTGGCATTTTCCAAGATGGACTCGTTGAACCTCCAACCATATTTCTTACCCATACCTTGTGAAGGGCGGATGGAACAGAAGACTGGTGAATGATCTGATAGCGTCATGGACCCTATTTTCGCCGAAGAGCAAAGTTGCAAGTGTTCTTTGGAGATTAATACATAATCAATTCTGCTATATGAGTTGTTGGCTGCAGAGAAAAAAGAGTAATCAATATCATTAGGATTAAGACATCTCCACACATCAACCAAACCAAGTTTGAACATTCTAGCCAGAGTAGCTTTGATTGCCTTAGAGGGGAGAGCTGATTTTCTTGAAGAGGTATCTAAAAGGGGATTAAGAGGCATATTCAAATCTCCTGCTAATATTAGTATACCTTCCCGATGTTTCTCAACTAAAGATAGGAGGCTGGCAATCCATCTAGTTTGGTCAGCATTAGGGGCGTAGGCATTAACAAAAGTGTACAAGGTTTGACCGATTTTTCCTTTTAATATAATGTAACGGCCCTCTGGATCTTGAACATGACTCTGATAGGTGAATGGGGTGTTACGCCTGAAACCAATGCTGACCCCTCTAGATGCCGCCCCATCCGCGCCACAATGATACCAAGTAGGGTATTTAGTGAATGCCAGATTTGGAAAGTTATCCTGCTTAAAATGAGTTTCTTGTAGGAAAATTACTGTACTTTTTTCCTTCCAGAGGAGAGAGAAGATTTGACTTCGTTTAGAGGGGGACCTTAACCCCTTCACATTGTAAGAGACAATTACTAGTTCAGACATTTCTTGACCATAATAACATATGAAGCATAGCGATGCATAATGAGCAAAATAGAATCTATGGACCCTGACTTACACCATATTAACATAGAAACAAAAACTTGAGACCACACTAAGTGGAACAACAACATCATGTGAAGTCGCATGGACAGCAACTATCAAATGGGGTAGGGGGAGAGTGAAACAAGTTCACAAGTAACCTGCATCAGGGAGGGAACCGGCCTAAAATATAAATCATAAAATCATAAGAGACAAAAGCATAGATCAGATCTATAAAAGAAAGGTGACATTAAAGCTGGGTTAAAATAATAGTATAGCGGACCACAAATAGAGAGGGACTGACAGGACAGTAGGAGAACAGAGGAAGAAAAATCAAAGACAAATGACACCAAAAATTCAGGAGCCATCCTGTGAGAAGTGGGTCTTTTTTGGCGTTGAGACATCTCTGGACTTCTTGGACCTCATCTTCTTCGGCGTTATAGTGGTCTCCCAAGGCTGGGGAGCAGGCAAAACTGGTAGAGCTGAAATATCTTGAACTTTGTCCCAGTCAGGAATGTTCAAAGGAGGAGAGTCTAAAGCTATATAAGCTTCCGATAAGTCCGAGAAGGATGATATCATGATCCTTTTTCCATCAGCTAGGAAGGACAGCCCAAACGGAAAGGACCATCTGTAGAGGATCTTCTTTTCTTTAAGCAATGATGTAAGGGGCCTCAAAAATCGCCTTTTTTGCAGGGTAGATGGTGATAAGTCCTGATATATCTGTATCTGCGACTCCTCCAGGAGAATCGATGGTGCAATTCTGGCAGCCTTCAATATTGCTTCCTTATCCTGGTAGTTCAGGAAACGGCATATCACGTCCCTGGGGGGATCAGTGTCCTTAGGACGGGGGCGCAAGGCTCTGTGTGCCCGTTCTATTATCAGCATGGCTGGATCAAATTCTCCCAGCAAGGAAGTGACTATTTTTGTAATGGCGTTCGGAATGTCTGTGGTGGAGATCGTCTCCGGGATCCCTCTAAACCGGAGGTTATTACGCCTTCCTCTATTCTCCTGGTCTTCCAGGGAGGAATATAACTGGTTAAAATTAAACTGACATGCAGATAGCGATTTAGTGACTGCAGCGCTGTGTTCAAGCGTCGCTGCGTGCGCAGTTTCTAGCGCATCCACTCTGTGGCCTATCTGTTGAATGTCCTGAGCCACCTCCTGTAGTTTCGAGATTACAGGGTGCATTGCCTCCTCTAAAGCCTGCTTAATAAAGCTACGTGACACCGGGAGGTTGCGGGACTCACCCTCTTCCTCCGCGTCTTCCTCTCCTTCAGAGAAGCTTGTAGTGCGGCCTCGTGGAGTGCCGCCGGGAGCCGCGGCCATCTTGGATTCTTTGGCCGAGCCGGCTGCCGGCTGCTTCTTTAGATATTTCGTCATGTCTGAGACCGCTGGCGAAGATTTAGCTTGTGCAGCTTGGTCACACTGCTTCTGGCCACCATATTTGACCATCTTGAACTCTCAGTGTTGAAGATAGCCGTTCCCTCAGCAGGTTGAAAGCAGGAGCTCTAACCGGATGCTTCCATTCAGTTCAGGCGCTAGCTCCGCCCCCTTTGGTGTTACAGTTGAGATAAGTTTTAATCTCAAATTCTTTACTATTAACCGTAGATTTAAAAGAGTTTGTTACTAATATGTGACCACAACAGATTCACTTGCCGTGACCACATTTGTAACTGCCCTTACAACTGATTCAGGTGGGACTCGATGTCACAGTATCCCTAAATAAACTGGGACTAAGAATTTGCCCAAGGGTCGGGACTTTACGAGCCGCACATTTAATACCCTCCTCCACAATACCTGACCATTGATCATCATATCTCAAAAGAGTTAAATGTTTTTTTTATTATTTTACAGATTTCACTATATTGAGTGACAAATGTAATTACCTTAATTTTATTTTTATTTGTATCTGGGAATTGGCAAGATCCTTCCCCGCATCCTCGATTTTCAGGAAAAATCTGTGATTTTCTCTCTAGTTTGGAGACTGCTCTCAACTGGTTCCACACTGCCTTTCTAGAATATGTCCTACACTGGAGCCTTCTTATTATGTCATTTGCTTCACACCTAAAGGATTCCTAATCAGTGCAATTCCATTTAGCCCTAATGAGTTCACCCTTAGGAATATTCTTGATAACATGCAATGGGAGGCACGAGAAAGCATGGAGAATAATAAAATAATGTAAAATAATAAAAAAAAGCATTTACCTCTTTTGAAGATTTGCCCGAACACCTGTGTGAACATACTATTATATCTTTATGCATTGTTATATTAAAAGAAAAATTTGGAGAAAAAAGAAAAAGAAAAATTATTATATATACTACATTTGTGTATGTATTTCTGTATATGTAGTAAGCCTTTGGGAAAGACGCTATATATCTGATTATTTAGTCTTGCTATCTATTGATTTTATAGATTCATTTCATAGATGTATATGCTTTACTTGTAGGGCATATCCCACCCTTTAATAACGAGTACGGGTAGATATGAGCTGAATTATAGTAAAAACGCAAGTAGACATTGAAAACCGCAGTGTGTAAAATGTAGAATTATCGCCTAACAAGCGATGCGGTTTTAATCCTGCTCTATCTCACTAAATGTATAATATAAGGTTATTTCCGACATTGCATATATTAATTGTATCTTTTAGTGTTATATCTATTCACCTGTTTATTTAATAAGTTTTTAATATAGATTAAAACAAGCCGTATATGTTCTTATATTGTGAAATCCAAGATGTGGTATATTGTGAAATCCAACCATCCACGTCATTTCCTGCACACAATGGAAGCTAATTAATTTAGACTGCACCTGTGTAGGTGGATATAAAAATGGGTCATTTCTATGGGAAATTTAGCCACTGAGGAAGGAGTCGGAGCACTCTGAAACGCGTATGGTAAATCCCATGAAATAAGACACAGAATCAGAAGATTTAAGCGCTTAAAGAAAAGGAACCAACAGCCAAGGGATCGTGAGAAATATACTTTTTTTAAAGGAAAGCTGGATACCTGTCGGTAATCTATGGGAAGCGCATCTGGTGACTCTACAGCTTGCGTGATACAAACAAACAGCGCAGCATTAAGATACCACTGAGCGGCTTCTACGACAGCACAGCTTCTCATATCACTGAAGATCCCGGACCTGATACTCACATAGACTCGGTGGAAATTCCTATTACACCGCAACTCATTAAGAATAGTATCACTCGTGGGACGCCACCAGTGTTACAATCAAATCGTCAGTGTTGAAACAGTGAGTATAACAACTGCGATCTATCTATTCTACTACTAATAGTGAATACATTTCACTAACTTTGCAGCAACAGTTTATTACGCCGAGCACGTGAAGCTCTTTTGTCTCAAAAGACTCTGACCCATAGGTCATTTATAAGGAATTTTTATTTTTATTTTATATTATATTTTTAATATTTTTATATTCACACACCCACTGTATCTATGTTTTTTATAGATTTTAGCTATGCATTATAATATGTCGGAATAGATTTTTTTATGTGATTAATAAATACTGATTATATCCAAACTCTCCGTGTGTAATCCAAGTGTTGGTGTGCCCTACTATTTTTATATCTCTTTTGAAATATGATGATCAATAGTCAGGTATTGTGAAGGAGGGTATTAAATGTGCGGCTCGTAAAGCCCTGACCCTTGGGCAAATTCTAGGGATACTGTGACATCGAGTCCCACCTGGATCAGTTGTAAGGGCAGTTACAAATGTGGTCACAGCATGTGCATCTTCTGTGGTCACACTAACTCGTTTAAATCTACGGTTAATAGTAAAGAATTTGAGATTAAAACTTATCTCAACTGTAGCACCAAGAATGCCGTGTATCTGATTACATGCATGACCTGTCAGATACAATATATGGGATTTACATCCAATCAAATAAAAACAAGAGTCTGTAAGCATATTTCGGATGTGCCCCACCATGAGAACCGCAATGTGTCTGCGGTCAGCTGGCACTTTGCATTTCGGCATGATGGGGACACATCTAGATTGAAGATACAGGGTATTGAGAGAATAACTATCCCGAAAAAAAGAGGAGATCAGAGGAGAAAATTATTAAATAGTGAGGCATACTGGATGTTCCAGTTAGCCACACGCTACCCGGAAGGGTTAAACAATAGACATGACCTCATACTGCAGTATTATGCTATATGTGGATCTACCTGGGATTATTATGTGTTTGTCAGCCGTGACAATTTATTTGTTTTGTGAAGAGTAATATAATGTGTTTTTGATTCAATATGCGATTTTATTGTAGCATATTGTATTTATTCATGGTTTGCTCAATATGTGATTATATATTTTTTAAACATTGCATATGGCTCTGATTGCACTGTGGGTGCCCGAACCATGTGATATCCTGATCACCTGTAAGGTGGGGGAGGGGTATTTATAGTGCAGCCATTGTAGTTTTTACTTTTATGTCATGATAAGGGACCTACATTGACAATGGTCAAAAACGCTTTAACAAGTACAAGTCTGTAATAAACTTTACTCCTTGAACATTTGAGCTGGACTTGACAAGTTATTTTTCGAGGTTGCAAACTACTATTCTTTTGTCGTCCGCACTTTCCTCAAAAAAGGGCCAGACTGTGGAACAACTACCCCTTGGCAAGGGAGATTTCTGCAAGGGGGTGCTCCGTGGAGCAGTTGCGGGCCTGTGTGGTATGGACCACCTTCTCCCTTTTGCCACCCCACTGTCTCTTCCAGCCTGTTGTAGTGCTGCAGATCCTTCCCCCTCTGTACTGCTGTCCTCGCTCGGCTCTCCACCTTCCCCGGTTGGGTCAGTGACCGCATCACCCACCAACTCCTCTTCCACTTCCTCACTCTGGTTATCCTCTTAATTTGTTGACCTAACCACAACCTCAGTGATTGACAACTGTGTCTTATCCTCTTCATCAACATATTGAGACAGTAATTGCAGTTGACTCATTGGCAACTGTGTCTCATCATCAACCTCATTAAACACTAATTGTCATTCCCCACTGGCTCACCACCTTCCCAGGTTGGGTCAGTGATTTCATCGTCTTCCACCTCCTCTTTCACTTCCTCACTGTGGTCATCCTTCTGACTTGTTGACCTAACAACAACCTCACTTATTGACAACTGTGTCTCATCCTCATCATCAATCTCTTGAAACACTAATTGCCGTTCCCCACCGTCATCTTCTTCTGTCTGTTGATGCTCAAGAGGTTGGGAATCAGGGCACAAGATCTCATGTCCTTCTTCAAGCGTGCTTGGAGAGAGGGCCAAATCAAGTAATGGTGATGAAAAGAGCTTCTCGGAATATACGAGTGTGGGATCATTTGTTTGGCCAGACTCTCCATGGTGGGAGAAAGGAGGATCAGGGTGAGGATTCTGTTGACCAGACTCTTGGCTACTGAGGCTGGACTTGGTGGAAGACAGGGTTGTGCTTAACCGACTGGAAGCATCATCTGCTGCAATCCAACCGACCACCTGGACGCACTCGCCTGACTTCAAGAGTTTTTGTCAAGGAACCATGAACCTGACGTACAACAAGAGATAAGTGGAAATAAGAAGGCTTTATTGAAAATCAAGCTGTAAGGCAAAAGTCCAAACGGATGGCTAAACCGAAGCAGGGTCTTGCGAAGCCAGAGGTCAGGAACCAGGAGGGTAATCAGATGAAGCCTGGATCAGGAACCAGCAGGGTAGTCAGACGAAGCCTGGATCAGGAACCAGCAGGGTAGTCAGACGAAGCCTGGATCAGGAACCAGCAGGGTAGTCAGACGAAGCCAGGATCAGGAACCAGAAGCAGCAGCAGTCTTAGAAGCATGTGAACACAGGAGGACCAAGCAAGGAACTGAAGCCACAGACCTCCTATATATATGAGCTGGGCATCCAGCTCCTCCCAGTGGGAAGGAGAAGCCGCCGGGTGGGAGGCTACAAGAAACCCAGAAACCAAGATGGCCGCCGGCACATGTCAAACGAAGGAGAACAGCAAGAAGGTAAGACCATGACAGTACCTCCCCCTCAAGGGCCCCTCCTCCGCGGAGTAAAGAACGGTTTCTGAGGGAAGCGTGCGTGGAAGGCTCGGAGCAAGGCAGGAGCATGGACATCTGCGGAGGGAACCCAGGAACGCACCTCTGGACCATAACCACGCCAATGGACCAAAAACTGCACCCGACCGCGGACCAGGCGTGAGTCCAGGATATTGCTCACCTCATACTCCTCACGATTGCCCACTTGGACCGGACGAGGCCGAGGAACCGAGGAAGTGAAACGATTACACACCAGTGGCTTCAACAGGGAGACATGAAACACGTTGGAGATCCGCATGCCAGGAGGAAGCGCAAGGGCATAGGCTACCGGGTTTACCCTGCGAAGCACTCGGAAGGGACCAACAAAGCGAGGCGCCAGCTTGGGAGTGGGCACTCGAAGGTTGAGGTTGCGGGTGGACAACCATACGCGGTCTCCGACCTGGTAGGAAGGAGCGGGCGCTCGTCTGCGATCAGCCTGGAGTCTCTGGCGCTGCGCAGAGACCTCAAGGGACCTCTGGATCTGTACCCAAGAAGCACGTAGGACGGAAAGGTGATCCTCCACAGCCGGAATATCCTGGGGAGAGAATACCTCCGGTAACACGGCAGGTTGGAACCCATAATTGGCCATGAAGGGAGACGTCCCAGAGGAAGAGTTCACCGCCGTGTTCCTGGCAAACTCAGCCCAAGGCAGGAGGTCAACCCAATTGTCTTGGTGATCGGAGACATAGCAACGAAGGAATTGCTCCAAGGCCTGATTGGATCGTTCTGCGGCCCCATTGGACTGAGGGTGGTAGGCCGAGGAGAAAGAGAGATGAATCCCCAACTGGGAGCAAAAGGAGCACCAGAACCTGGACACGAACTGACTCCCCCGATCCGACACAATCTCCTTGGGCAAACCGTGCAACCGGAAGACCTCCCTGGCAAAAATCGTGGCCAACTCTTGTGCAGAGGGTAACTTCTTGAGAGGAACACAGTGGCACATTTTGGAAAACCGATCCACAATCATGAGAATGACCGTATGGCCTCGGGATGCAGGGAGGTCCACAATGAAATCCATCCCCAGGTGTGACCATGGACGCTCCCCGGTGGCTATGGGTTGCAAAAGGCCCAACGGACGGTGCCGAGGGGACTTACTCTGGGCACAAACGGAGCATGCCGCTACATATGCGGCGATGTCGGAACGTAGAGAAGGCCACCAGAACAGACGTGAAACAGCCCAGGACAGCTGATTCTTTCCAGGATGCCCCGCGGCCTTGGAGTTATGGTAGGTTCGCAACAACCGAGTGCGCAACTCCTCAGGCACAAAACATCTGCCGTTGGGTCTCCCAGAGGGAGCACCAGATTGAGCCGCCAAAATCTGCTCACCCAGGGGAGAGGTCAGGCTGGTGCGAATGGCGGCCATGATCTGATTCGGAGGTATGACCGAAGTCGGAATCGACTCCTCCCCGGACAGCTCGGAGTACTGCCGTGATAAGGCATCCGCTCTGATGTTCTTGGAACCGGGTAGGTAGGAGACCACGTAATTAAAACGTGACAAGAACAGAGCCCATCTGGCCTGACGTGGTGTCAATCTCTTGGCCTCAGAGAGGTAGGTCAGATTCTTGTGGTCCGTCAGGATGAGAACCGGAACCACCGAGCCCTCGAGCAAGTGCCTCCATTCTTTAAGGGCCTGCACGATGGCCAATAACTCCCTGTCACCAATCTGATAGTTGCACTCCGCGGAAGACAGTTTCCGGGAGTAAAACCCACAAGGAAGCAGAGGACCCTCTGGTGTTCTACGCTGAGACAGAAGGGCGCCTACTCCCGTCTCAGACGCGTCCACCTCGAGGACAAAAGGCAACCCAGGGTTGGGATGCGACAGAATCGGAGCCGACACAAAGGCGGACTTTAGAGCCTCAAAAGCTTGGATGGCCTCGAGCGGCCAGACCTGGGGATTACTGCCCTTCCTGGTCAGATCCGTGAGAGGCTTGGCTAGCATGGAAAAGTCCCTGATGAACTTCCGATAATAATTGGCGAAGCCCAAAAAGCGCTGCAGGGCACGAAGACCACTGGGCTGGGGCCACTGTAAGACAGCCGAAACCTTCTCAGGATCCATGGAGAACTCCTCAGCGGAAATGATGTAACCTAAGAAGGTTACCTGGGATCGGTGAAATTCGCATTTCTCAAGCTTACCGAACAGCTTGTTCTCTCGTAACCGTTGCAACACTCGTCTGACATCCAGAATGTGGGCCTCCATGGATTCAGAATATACCAAGATGTCATCCAAATAGACCACCACACACTGATGCAACAGGTCACGGAAAACATCGTTGATGAATTCCTGGAAGACTGCGGGCGCATTGCACAACCCAAAGGGCATAACCAAGGATTCATAATGACCGGTCCTGGTGTTAAACGCGGTCTTCCACTCATCGCCCGCCTTGATCCTTACCAGGTTATATGCCGCCCTCAGGTCGAGTTTGGTAAAGACCGTGGCCCCTTTGAGGCGATCTAACAGCTCGGAAATCAAGGGTATCGGGTAAGCGTTCTTGATCGTGATGCGATTGAGACCCCTGTAATCGATGCAAGGCCTCAACTCACCGCCCTTCTTTTTCACAAAGAAAAATCCAGCCCCTGCCGGGGACGAGGATTTGCGAATGTGTCCGCGTGAAAGCGCCTCCCTCACGTACTCCTCCATGGCCTCATTCTCCGCTACCGACAGTGGATAGACTTTGCCACGAGGAGGAACGGCACCAGATTGTAACTCTATGGCACAATCGTATGGGCGGTGCGGAGGTAGGGCAACCGCACGCACCTTATCGAATACATCCCGGTACTCCTCGTATTCAGGAGGCAACAGAGAGTCCGAGGAAGTACACAGCAACTTGACAGACCCATGGATGCAACTAGCCCCACACTGCGGTGACCACGAGAGGATCTCGGCCGACCTCCAATCGAAAGTCGGATTATGCTTCTGGAGCCAGGGGTACCCCAAGACCTCCGAGTAGTGTGGAGACGAAATAACCTGGAGACAGACCGACTCTCTGTGAACGGCACCAATGGCCATCCCCACTGGAAGGGTCTCATGAGTCACGTGTGGCGGCAGAAGGGGTCTGCCGTCTATCGCCTCAAGAGCCAGTGGGGAACCTCGAGGCTGCAGAGGAATGGAATTGGCGGCAGCGAACACACTATCAATGAACAAACCACTAGCACCAGAGTCCACCAACGTCTGAGTCGTCACCGAGCCCCCGACCCAGGAGAGGACAACAGTAATCAGTGGTTTGTCAACACGGGAAACCGGGGACGAGGAGACTCCACCCAAGATCTGCCCCCGACAGGATCTCAGGTGCGAGCGTTTCCCGGACGGTTCGGGCATGCCAACCGAAAATGCCCACCGAGACCACAGTACATGCATCGGCCCTCGCGTCTCCGGAGTGCCCTCTCCCCCTCGGACAGGCGAGCAAACCCCAGCTGCATGGGTTCACCCCCAGACAAGTCATCCCCAGGAGGCGTGGGAGGAGAGGGAGGCACGGGTGGGACAGCAAACGTAGGCGCCAATCTGTTAGAAGACCTCCGCAGGCTCTCCTTAAAGGAAGGTCTCTCCCTGAGTCTGGTGTCAATCAAAATCAGGAAAGAAATAAGAGACTCGAGCTCCACTGGTAGGTCCTTAGCTGCAACCTCATCCTTCAAGGCATCCGAGAGACCATGAGAGAAAGCAGCGACCAGAGCCTCATTATTCCAGCCCACCTCTGCTGCCAGGGTACGAAACTCAATGGCGTATTCAGCTACGGATCGTGAACCCTGTCTGATGGACATAAGGAGCTTCGCAGCAGAGGCAGCACGAGCCGGCACATCGAATACCTTCCGAAGAGAAGCAACAAAACCGGAAAACTCGGCAACCACCGGATTGTTGTTCTCCCATAAAGGGCTGGCCCAGGCCAAGGCCTTGTCCGAGAGCAGCGAGATCAAGAAGCCCACCTTTGATCTCTCAGTAGGAAAGGCATGTGGCAGCAACTCGAAATAAATGCCCACCTGGTTAAGGAAACCTCGGCACTGAGTTGGCTCTCCCCCAAAGCGCTGTGGAAGGGGGGCAGAACCGGTCATACCCCGAAACACCGCAGGCGCAGCAACAGGTGTCGGGGTAGACTCTGGCGCAACAACCGGAGCGGCAGTAGGAGCGGGCCCAGGAGCGACAACCGACCCATCGGCAACGGAAGCTAAATCAGCCGTGCGTTCAAGCAGGGTTTGCAACGCCACAGCGAACCGACCCAACAGGTGATCCTGCTGATCAAGTCTGGCAACCAGCGTAGGTAGCGAGGATGGCCCTGTACCGTCAGAATTCATGGCTTGGTCCTAATGTCAAGGAACCATGAACCAGACGTACAACAAGAGATAAGTGGAAATAAGAAGGCTTTATTGAAAATCAAGCTGTAAGGCAAAAGTCCAAACGGATGGCTAAACCGAAGCAGGGTCTTGCGAAGCCAGAGGTCAGGAACCAGGAGGGTAATCAGACGAAGCCTGGATCAGGAACCAGCAGGGTAGTCAGACGAAGCCTGGATCAGGAACCAGCAGGGTAGTCAGACGAAGCCTGGATTAGGAACCAGCAGTGTAGTCAGACGAAGCCAGGATCAGGAACCAGAAGCAGCAGCAGTCTTAGAAGCATGTGAACACAGGAGGACCAAGCAAGGAACTGAAGCCACAGACCTCCTATATATATGAGCTGGGCATCCAGCTCCTCCCAGTGGGAAGGAGAAGCCGCCGGGTGGGAGGCTACAAGAAACCCAGAAACCAAGATGGCCGCCGGCACATGTCAAACGAAGGAGAACAGCAAGAAGGTAAGACCATGACAGTTTTGTCCTGCGACACCCTGCAAACTGGAACATGAAGCTAGGTGTTGTGGATGATTGTTTTTCTTGTGCTCTGGCAGCCTGCACAGGTTCATCCAGGACCACAGCCTCTGCATGAACCATCAGCATTACAGCCACTTCCCCATCCCTTAATGCTCGCCTTCTTCATATTAAATGTTATATGCACGCTTGACACACAAGATGTGGCACGGATGTCACAGTTCACAGCAGCACGGTATATTGAAACAGTACGTAAAAGTATGCAAAAATCAAAATAAATTTCACTGAAATTTTTTCTATCTCTGGCCCTGACACACAAGAAATTGCACAGATGTCACAAGTCACTGCAGACACCTTTATAAAGGAGAAATACGTAAATGTATGGAAAAAATATACTAGATTTCACTTATACTTTTTTCTATTTCTGGCCCTGTCAAAAGTCAATGCAGACACCCTTCTATAGGAAAAGTATGGGGGAAAAAATTGATAAATATATTATATTGCTGCCACCACATACAATAGTCCTTAAAAGTACTTTTGGGTCTTTGAATCGTTTTTCAACTAAATAGATTGTGATCACACTCCCTACACTATTTGTCCCTTCCTGAGTGCAGCTCTCCCTGACTAATAATGAGCCAAACACGTGCCATCGGATGCTATATAGTACCAGATCACGTGTTTCGGCCAGCCAATCACTGTAATGCCAGTAACCAACAAGGCTGCGGCATTACAGTGATGGTAGGACTTACCTAGCAGCCGCAAAACGTGCGGGAAGGAGACTCGAGCATGGCGCTTGAGCCGAGTACCGCCATGTGCACATCATAGCGATGCTCGAGCCGAACTGCAGTTCGGCCGAGCATGCTCGCTCAACACTAGTATATACGCACCTCACTCTTTAAGTGTTTCTGGTCAAACCGTATAGTGGCTTATTTCAGTCCAACAAAATAAATATATTCTCAGTTCACTTCTGCAGTTATTTCTGTTGAAAACGTATAGTGTTGTATTTCAGTAAAAAAAGAAAAAATGTACGTACTGCACTGTTGCAGTTATTTCTGGTGAAAGCGTATAGAGGCGTATTTCAGTAAAAAAAGAAAAATATTTATACGCACTGCACTGTTGCAGTTATTTCTGGTGGAAGCATAGAGGGGTGTATTTCAGTAAAAATAGAAAAATATATAAGCACTGTATTGTTACAGTTATTTCTGGTAAAAGTGGATAGGGGTGTATTTCAGTAAAAAAAAGAAAAATATATAGTGTAGGAAGGTGCAAGGGGCCGTCATTAATGGTAGGTATGTGTCACCGAGATTCCTGGCCTCGGTGAGGTAAGAGACGGTAATTTTTAGTGCTGACTGACAATGTTTTGTTTTTGGTATGGCTGTAAAGCTTATCCGGGCCAGCTCTTACTGGGATTAGCCAAAGTGCTGGGTGGTTGGCTGCTCTCCACGCTCCGGGCCTGGTCTTTTTTGGCCTATATAAAATCCAGCCAGCAGTCTCAGCTGGGTGTGGTTTTTCCTCCATCTGACAGAGAAGCCGGGGAGTCTATGTGTTTTGGGACCTGTGAATTTGTGCCGTGCTAAAGTTTACTCGAAATCACCTCTACTGATGTGATGATGAGGCAAAATTAAATCAAAGAATGAAAAAAATATTGTCACAGCGACATGGGTGCTATTGTGCTCTGGCTTTAGGCCAAAAGTAGTGAAATTATCACAAAGTTTCCACAAGAGTGAACACAGGACATTTGTCATATTCTAAAAAACGAAGTTATAGCAATATAGCGAATATTTGTAAAATACACATATAGACTGCAATTTAGCTAATATAGTGCTATAATCTTTATTTTTTTTTCAGAAAAAAATAAATAAATGTATGACTATAAAAAAAGATTATAGCACTATATTAGCTAAATTGCAGTCTATATGTGTATTCTACGAATATTTGCTATATTGCTATAACTTCGTTTTTTAGAATATTCTAAAAAACTAAGTTATAGCAATATAGTGAATATTTGAAAAATACACATATAGACTGCAATTTAGCTAATATAGTGCTGTAGTATTTTTATTTTAATAGTGTAAATTCTTTTACAAAAATGTAGTTCAGAAGAGACAAAAAAAATTGACTTTAAAAAAAGTTTATAGCACTATATTTACTAAATTATGTGTATTTTTTACGAATATTCGCAATATTGCTATAACTATATATATTCGTTATTTAGAATATTTGTATATTTTTTTTCAATCTGTACTGTTATTCCACTTTTGCATACTGCTCCCTGACAAGCTTCCCCGTCACCATGGCAATATTCAGCTGATCTCCAATATTTGCTTAAATAAAATTTGGCTAGACGGGCTTAGACGATTACCTCGATCAGGCAGGCCAAGCTGGAAGAAGCACCAGTACGGCAACAGCCGGGTGGAATAATCAAAATCTTGTTCCGAATAATATTAGATTTATTTATTTTTTTCCGCTATTGCTGTCGCTTATTTAAATAAAGCGGGTAACGTAAACGTGCGTGAAAAAGCGTATGACAAAATTTACAGTTCAAGAACCGCCCAGTGACTGTGACCAGTGTGTATAAAGCATTCATCATCACTAGTTGAACTTTACAAGGGAATCAATACAATGGCTACTGTAAGTACGTCAAAGTTCAGGCATATATTTGATTAAGATCAGGGCGACATCATATTAACTGTATGTAATATTCTCTTAAAGCATATATGTTGTTTGTGTAGATATTGCATGCAGCACAATGATTGTTCTCTAGATCACGAATTCTGAAATATTTGTAGATGTGATTATTATCTATATTGATACAATTTTTTTTATTTTTGTCTGAAAGTCAATTCAACACATTTTAACTGGTTACAGTATATATTGTGAATTGGTGAAATTAGCATTCTTGTTTCGTCGGCGCACAATGTTAGTAGTATGTATGTATAGTCCATGGAAAAACTCTATCACATGCACATAGCACATCACATTTCCTGCCACTAAACATATATATATATATATATATATATATAAATAAATATATACCACACACTATATAACACAATATATATATATATTATATTTTATGACCAAGAAGGTTTTACCAGTCATTATGCGTTACATAGGGGGGACCGCGGCGAAGTGAACCAGCTATACATACAGTACCGTGCTTTAACAAGACAGGTACATCTCAGCTTACTTGGGCAATATCTGATTTGTCGGAGCCTACACACATAGAATCGCAATAGAATCAGGATTCTTAACAGTAACATGAAAAGTTTTATTTGGTTTTCATATTATTATTATTTTTTCGGATATATGTTTAATATGTGGTATACAAAAAATGTTTTGAATATATGCTTTCGTCTTTATTTCATCAGCAATTTCTTCTTCGTGGATGAGACCGGATCATGAAAAGAAAGGACAAAAAGGAGATAGTACTGTCTCTTCAATCAGAGTTATATGCAAAATATGGAGTGCTGCATGACATACCAGCCATTCCCAAAAAATGGTGTGACATCAAGCGGCTAAAGTACGATCGAGTCGTGGAGTAAAGTTTAAGACTATGCCCAGGTACAATATTTAAATGAATTCGGTCCCTCTCTCTACAACACTCTGTGATGTATATATACAGTAATGCTGCTAATCCGTACAGATGTAGTAGGGTTAACCGCCGGCAAGTGTTTACTCACACGGGGCCCTTGTGGGAAACAGGCACACAAAATACAGTCACCAATCAATATACAGTATATATAAGATATAACACACTCCCACATGAATAGTAAAATCTCTCCTCTCTATCCTGGAGATAATTGGATAAAGGAGCCAGACATGCGTTCGGTCGATGACTAAGACCATTGTGTTTGCTAAATGTATCACATTGTGTTTGTGGATTCCGTCAAAGGCAATATACATTGTGTTCGCTAATCTCCATTGTGTTTGCTAATTACGTCACAGGCAGATAAGGTGGTTTGTGTACATTTAAAGGGCTAAATGCGGTTAACTAAATGAACAGCAGACAAAATACAAGCATTCAGAAAACAGGGGTTTTGTCACAATATTTTTTTTTTTTACAAATGATTACTTAATACCGGTTTTGACATGTACAAAATCATCCGGTTTTGTCATGTCTCTCCCTCGCTGTGATTGTATATATAGAGTTATACACACAGCGCGGGACACATGTATGATGTCACCGGATGATTTCATACATTTCACACACACATAAATATATATAGGTCTCGTTGTTTATGTATATATACATCAACAGCAAACATCTTTCAGTATTCCGGTGAAAGGCCCTGTCCATTTTTATACATCCCACTCGTAATTTGCATGGGATTACAGTGTATATATATACAGACGTGGACAAAATTGTTGGTACCCTTTGGTCAATGAAAGAAAAAGTCACAATGGTCACAGAAATAACTTTAATCTGACAAAAGTAATAATAAATTAAAATTCTATAAATGTTAACCAATGAAAGTCAGACATTGTTTTTCAACCATGCTTCAACAGAATTATGTAAAAAAATAAACTCATGAAACAGGCATGGACAAAAATGATGGTACCCCTAGAAAACACAGAACATAATGTGACCAAAGGGACATGTTAATTCAAGGTGTGTCCACTAATTAGCATCACAGGTGTCTACAACCTTGTAATCAGCCATTGGGCCTATATATATGGCTCCAGGTAATCACTGTGTTGTTTGGTGATATGGTGTGTACCACACTCGACATGGACCAGAGGAAGCAAAGGAAAGAGCTGTCTCAAGAGATCAGAAAGAAAATTATAGACAAGCATGTTAAAGGTAAAGGCTATAAGACCATCTCCAAGCAACTAGATGTTCCTGTGAGTACAGTTGCACATATTATTCATAAGTTTAAGATCCATGGGACTGTAGCCAACCTCCCTGGACGTGGCCGCAGGAGGAAAATTGATGACAAATCTAAGAGACGGATAATCCGAATGGTAACAAAAGAGCCTAGAAAGACTTCTAAAGAGATTCAAGGTGAACTTCATGCTCAAGGAACATCAGTGTCAGATCGCACCATCCGTCGTTGTTTGAGCCAAAGTGGACTACATGGGAGACGACCAAGGAGGACACCATTGTTGAAAACGAATCATAAAAAAGCAAGACTGGAATATGCCAAACTACATGTTGACAAGCCACAAAGCTTCTGGGAGAATGTCCTGTGGACAGATGAGACAAAAATCGAAGTTTTTGCCAAGGCACATCAGCTGTATGTTCACAGACGAAAAAATGAAGCATATCAAGAAAAGAACACTGTCCCTACTGTGAAACATGGAGGAGGCTCTGTTATGTTCTGGGGCTGCTTTGCTGCGTCTGGCACAGGGTGTCTTGAATCTGTGCAGGGTACAATGAAATCTCAAGACTATCAAGGAATTCTAGAGAGAAATGTACTAGCCAGTGTCAGAAAGCTTGGTCTCAGTCGCAGGTCATGGGTCTTGCAACAGGACAATGACCCAAAACACACCGCTAAAAACACCCAAGAATGGCTAAGAGGAAAAAATTGGACTATTCTAAAGTGGCCTTCTATGAGCCCTGACCTCAATCCTATTGAGCATCTTTGGAAGGAGCTGAAACATGCAGTCTGGAAAAGGCACCCTTCAAACCGGACACAACTGGAGCAGTTTGCTCATGAGGAGTGGGCCAAAATACCTGCTGAGAGGTGCAGATGTCTCATTGACAGTTACAGGAAGCGTTTGATTGCAGTGATTGCCTCAAAAGGTTGCGCAACAAAATATTAAGTTAGGGGTACCATCATTTTTGTCCATGCCTGTTTCATGAGTTTATTTTTTTACATAATTCTGTTGAAGCATGGTTGAAAAACAATGTCTGACTTTCATTGGTTAACATTTATAGAATTTTAATTTATTATTACTTTTGTCAGATTAAAGTTATTTCTGTGACCATTGTGACTTTTTCTTTCATTGACCAAAGGGTACCAACAATTTTGTCCACGTCTGTATATATATATATCTATATATATATATATATATATATATCTATATATATATATATATGTACACACCAGTAAATTCACCTCATAGCTGGTGCTAGTCAGCGCTGACTGATTCACGCGCATAACAAAACACAAGGTGCATATTAAAATATATAACACTATATAACGACTATATAAATTGACTAGGGTCTATTCTGCACTGGTCTCTGCTGCACTGTACCGTATTTTTCGCCCTATATAAGATGCACCTAGGTTTTAGAGTAGAAAAATAAGAAAAAAATATTTTTAATTACACCTCAGGTCAGACCAGCAAGCAGACCCCCAATGTTAATCAGACCTCAGATCAGACCCCCAATGGCTCAGATCAACCCCCAACCTTTAGCCATCTATCAGCCCCCATGTCAGCCATCAGGCCCCCATGTCAGCCCCCAGTGCAAATGAAATAAAATAAAACACCTCTCCTGCTCCTGGTCACCATTGCGATCCTCTTTATTCTGCTGTCGGCTGTGTATCGCGATGCATAGCCTGAAGTCACACAGCGACCTCACACTGTGCGCAGCCCTGCACACCTGATAGCCGAGCCGAGGACCAGGAAGCGGTGAGTACAGATCCTTCCATAATGGAAGCGCTTCATTAGTACCGTGTTAAAGACGGCCCTGATCGCCGCGGCCCGGCAAACAATCTTCCGGGGCCCGGTCCTGGGCCGCGGACCGGCGGTTGAGGACCGCTGCCTTATAGCACATCCTCCTAACAAATCCCCTTGTTAGCTCATCGTACCTAGTAACATCGACTAGTTATATCCATCTATAACACTTGTTTTCGCATATTATAAAACCACAAATTGAGGAAAATACACCATGTGTATAATCATAATCCCAAGCAGATCAATGCATCTCAGAATTTCTTGATCTATTACTTTCTTATGAATTCTGAGTTTTTGGTCTAAATTCTTAAAATTGTGTGATTATTTACAGGCCTTCCCGATCCATCAAAAAAACAACGAAGATGCAAAAGGCCTGTTCTCAACGTGGTGTAGGTGTCGATGGACGAAGAGTCGGAGGAGCTATCGGAGGGAGAGCAGGCCGGACACTCTGCAACTGTCATGGCCACCCCCCCCCCTCGATTTGTCTCCAGTTCCCCCTCTGATGTATGCAGTTCCCCCCTGATGTCTGCAGTTACTCCCCTGATGAGTCTGAGGAGCAGTCGGAGCGAGAGCAGGCAGGACCCTCTGCAAATATCTGGGCCACTTCTCCCCTTGATGTCTACAGTTCACCCCCTGATGTCTGCCCCCCCCCCCTCCCGATGTCTGCACTTCATTCCCTGATGTATGTGCAATGGTGGAAGTAGAGAGACAGAAGAGGCCGGACCTTCTCATCCTCCAGAATCGAACCACCCAGGTCAAGAAGAAGAGCAGGAGGGAGAGTTGGTCTACACCTCACCCCCAGGGGGTAAATATGTGCATATATCAAAATAATTATGTACACATAAGATGTTCACATGCATCACATGATCCCCCCCCCCCACCCTCCTTTCAACTCTGGAGCAAAAATGCACACGTGTAAGAAATCTAAACTATAGCCGACCTTAGTTAACATGGCTGACTGTTTACCTGAGCAGCCTTTGCGCCCCGATTAGCAAGCAACTACGCCTGGGGCCAGGGGGTTTGTTTTTACATAATAGTACATCCCTGTACGTCCAGTCACTTCCCGCTGCGGCTTACTAGTAAATTGGCCGGTTGGTAATTGTTTATATGTCCCTACAATGAGGGGGTCACCATAAACTACCTAACTATTAAAATAAAAAATAAAAATGCACCCGTCCATTAGGTGCACGACCATTGTTTAGCTCTGCATCCAAGCTTTAGTTTTTACAGCTTTGATATATACCCATTCAATTCCATGGTGCAGAAAAATATGCAGTCTGAAATCCATGGGATGTCCCCATCCATAGCTCCATTATGTGGTGCCTAGAAAAAATATTACCAGTCCTATCATTGTCCGTTTTGTGGACAAGAATATGCAGTTATTGAAATGGCTGTCTGGGCAGTTACGCTAATTGCATAACGCACAGGGAAGCCTTATGGGTTTTTCAGATACACCATTAACGCGCAATGCAAAATACACAACGGTCGTGTGCATGTAGCCGTAAGGCCCCTTGCACACGATCGTATGCCCTCCGAGACATACGGTTCATGAGCATGCCATATATCCCGGAGCGGCATACAACGTGCACACGGGAGCGCGCAGCATCATTGGTTACTATGCCAATAATGTATATTAACCATATACATCCAGAGCACCATATACATCCAGAGCACCAATTCCCCCACAGGAACCATATATCTTTCCAGAAATACAAGACCTTATATTATACCTACTGCAATTTTGTTTTAAGCGCTACTTATGGGACAATATGTTACATACCTAATGTATAGTACCTCTCCACCATTTTAAATTTTTATTTTTAGCGCTACCTTGGAACCACCTGATGACGAACTATACTATATAAGACTGCATATTTTCCCATTTTTTCATTTTTTATTTTTTTATTTATTTTTTATCCCACACCACTATACTTTTCACAAATTACTGGGAAAGGTTATCCCACCTATTTGAGCCAGCCACAAAAGGCTCTACTTCTTGTTCCACCACACCATACTACCTACGTCAACGGACTGAATACCACCCACTCTTCCCCACCATTCCCCACGGATTTACCCCAAGATCACCTAATATCAGCCACCCCCCATCTGGCACCCGTACCAAGTGCCCAGACCACCACACCCACCTCTTTTTCTAACATATTTACCCAATTTTAATATACCTAGTATTTTAACTAAATAAAAACCACTATATTTATCCCATTTATGAGTGTGCCTGCTACCTTTTTATTCTAAATCTTCTCTTTTTGACTGGGTGAGTCAAAACCAGCAGTTCAGCACCTCAGCCATTCTACTGAACAGTTGAGCCGCCTTAATCCCATCTATCACATGTATATTAACCATAGGTTACTATTGATGCTGTGCGCATCGGACTCTCGCGAGTCGATTGTCCTGCACTCATATGAACACAGGACTATAGTCCCACAGGCGGACAATGTGGAGAGTATCATAGTAACCTCTGCTGCTGTGCACTCCCTTGTGCAGGATGTAGTATGCCGTATTTCTCAAAGGGCATGCAGTCGTGTGCAAGTGGCGTGTCTAAAGTAGTTAATAAATATAAACTACACAAAAAAATTACATTAAACTGTATCCGAACTATCTCTAATCCCAAAAACACTATAATGACCATAAACATGTGTAACTTTTGGATTTAGATGTACATCTTAAGTGTTTATACACCTACTCCACACAATGCACTAATTGTCTGCTAAACTAAATTGCATTCATTTTTTATTTTCTTGCTTTATGAGACATGTTATGTAAACTTAATGCAATTAAATGTTAAGATATTTAAAAAAAATTGAGTTAAGAGGTTGTGTGTTAACCATACTACATCTGTACGGATTAGCAGCATAACTGAATATATACAGGGAGTGCAGAATTATTAGGCAAGTTGTATTTTTGAGGATTAATTTTATTATTGAACAACAACCATGTTCTCAATGAACCCAAAAAACTCATTAATATCAAAGCTGAATATTTTTGGAAGTAGTTTTTAGTTTGTTTTTAGTTTTAGCTATTTTAGGGGGATATCTGTGTGTGCAGGTGACTATTACTGTGCATAATTATTAGGCAACTTAACAAAAAACAAATATATACCCATTTCAATTATTTATTTTTACCAGTGAAACCAATATAACATCTCAACATTCACAAATATACATTTCTGACATTCAAAAACAAAACAAAAACAAATCAGTGGCCAATATTGCAAGGACACTCAAAAGCCTGCCATCCATGGATTCTGTCAGTGTTTTGATCTGTTCACCATCAACATTGCGTGCAGCAGCAACCACAGCCTCCCAGACACTGTTCAGAGAGGTGTACTGTTTTCCCTCCTTGTAAATCTCACATTTGATGATGGACCACAGGTTCTCAATGGGGTTCAGATCAGGTGAACAAGGAGGCCATGTCATTAGATTTTCTTCTTTTATACCCTTTCTTGCCAGCCACGTTGTGGAGTACTTGGACGCGTGTGATGGAGCATTGTCCTGCATGAAAATCATGTTTTTCTTACCTTGCAGACTTCTTCCTGTACCACTGCTTGAAGAAGGTGTCTTCCAGAAACTGGTAGTAGGACTGGGAGTTGAGCTTGACTCCATCCTCAACCCGAAAAGGCCCCACAAGCTCATCTTTGATGATACCAGCCCAAACCAGTACTCCACCTCCACCTTGCTGGCGTCTGAGTCGGACTGGAGCTCTCTGCCCTTTACCAATCCAGCCACCTGGCCCATCAAGACTCACTCTCATTTCATCAGTCCATAAAACCTTAGAAAAATCAGTCTTGAGATATTTCTTGGCCCAGTCTTGACGTTTCAGCTTGTGTGTCTTGTTCAGTGGTGGTCGTCTTTCAGCCTTTCTTACCTTGGCCATGTCTCTGAGTATTGCACACCTTGTGCTTTTGGGCACTCCAGTGATGTTGCAGCTCTGAAATATGGCCAAACTCGTGGCAAGTGGCATCTTGGCAGCTGCACGCTTGACTTTTCTCAGTTCATGGGCAGTTATTTTGCGCCTTGGTTTTTCCACATGCTTCTTGCGACCCTGTTGACTATTTTGAATGTTTTTTTGAAACGCTTGATTGTTCGATGATCACGCTTCAGAAGCTTTGCAATTTTAAGAGTGCTGCATCCCTCTGCAAGATATCTCACTATTTTTGACTTTTCTGAGCCTGTCAAGTCCTTCTTTTGACCCATTTTGCCAAAGGAAAGGAAGTTGCCTAATAATTATGCACACCTGATATAGGGTGTTGATGTCATTAGACCACACCCCTTCTCATTACAGAGATGCACATCACCTAATATGCTTAATTGGTAGTAAGCTTTCGAGCCTATACAGCTTGGAGTAAGACAACATGCATAAAGAGGATCATGTGGTCAAAATACTCATTTGCCTAATAATTCTGCACGTAGTGTACATTGCTGAGTGTTGTAGAGAGAGATACAAAAATCATGTAAGCATTGTATCTGGACATAATCTCCTACTGTACTCATCGACCCGATCATGTTGTAGGCATTTCAGGTCGCAGTACTTTTTTTTTAATCGCCTTGTAGTCGTGCCATATTCCACTTTTCAGTTTTAGTTTGACCCGGACCAACCGTACAATGATCTATTTCTCTACCCTTTTCCGGGTCCATGGATAGCCCCTTTGAAGAAAGAGCTGAAGGATAAAGATGAAAGCATATAATCACAATTTTTTTATTATACAAATATTCAAAGAAATATCCACAAAAAAAAAAGCAAAAAGTAGTAATGTCTTTAAAGGGGAAATATTAGATTTAAAGTTGCCGATATAAGTTCGGATTCTATTGTGATTATATGTATTGGAGGTCTGAGCAATCAGATATTGGCCAGCAAAGCTGTGATGTACCTGTCTAGTTAAGTGACCGTACGGTATTGGCTGTGCTGCTGGTTTGCCTCCCCGTGGTGCACCCTGGGTAACGCTAAATGAACCTTTAAATACTGGCGATCTGACAAAAAAAGCTCATGGACATAAATTTAAATCTATATACATTGTGTGTATGGTATATAGTGTGTGGTATATATTGCATGGCAGGAAAACGGACGTGCTATGTGCATGTGATAGATATTTATCATTATCTGTTGCTAATACATAAATGCTACTGACATAGTGCTGCAAAGTAACAAGAATACTTTCAGTAGTATCTGCTATTGGGGAGGGGGCGGGCGGCGGAGGAAAAAATTTTTGCATCATTCTAGTCGTATACACAAATATTTAGCAACACTCAATCCACATATAAATAATTTAGATGTAGATCGAGTGTTGCTAAATATTGTTTGTCTGGCATGCATGCAATATGAAATAAAATGCAGTGCTGTAATACAATATTACTTACAATTAGGGATGAGCGAACCCGAACTGTATAGTTCGGGTTCGTACCGAATTTTGGGGTGTCCGTGACGGGTTCGGTGTTCGTCGCTTTCTTGGCGCTTTTTGAAAGGCTGCAAAACAGCCAATCAACAAGCGTCATACTACTTGCCCCAAGAGGCCGTCACAGCCATGCCTACTATTGGCATGGCTGTGATTGGCCAGTGCAGCATGTGACCCAGCCTCTATTTAAGCTGGAGTCACGTAGCGCCGCACATCACTCTGCTCTGATCAGTGTAGGGAGAGGTTGCAGCTGCGACGTTAGGGCGAGATTAGGCAGTGATTAACTCCTCCAAAAGACTTCATTCAGAGATCGATCTGCAGCTGTGGATGATTGAACTGCTGCTATTCAATTGCTCACTGTTTTTAGGCTGCCCAGAGCGTTTTTCATTCACTTTTTTCCGGTGTGATCGGCGGCCATTTTGTGGTGCGCCAGCACAAGCTGCCACCAAGTACATTTAACCCTCAATAGTGTGTTTTTTTTTTGGCTATATCCTACATCAGGGTGAAGCTGTCACACCAAGTGCATTTAACCATCAATAATGTGGTTATTTTTTGGCCATATACTACATCAGGGGCAAGCTGTCACCAAGTGCATTTAACCCTCAATAGTGTGGTTGTTTTTTGGCTATATCCTACTTCAGGGTGAAGGTGTCACACCAAGTGCATTTAACCATCAATAGTGTGGTTATTTTTTGGCCATATACTACATCAGGGTCAAGATGAGCCTGTCACCAAGTGCATTTAACCCTCAATAGTGTGGTTGTTTTTTAGCTAAATCCTACATGAGGGTCAAGCTGTCACACCAAGTGCATTTAACCATCAATAGTCTGGTTATTTTTTGGCTATATCCTACATCACGGTCAAGCTGTCACACCAAGTGCATTTAACCATCAATAGTGTGGTTATTTTTTGGCCATATCCCAGTCTAATTCTGTCTGTAAACGTATACCTGTCACCCAGCGCCTAAATAATAGGCCTCAAATTTATAGTCAGCTAAATTTGTGGAAATTGCTGTAGCTGGGCAAGTTATTTAGTGTCCGTCAAAGCACAGTTTTTGTTCTGGGTTGAAATACAATTCCCAATTTTGCAATTTCCTAATTTAGTGGTTTCTGCTGTATCAGACCTACTTTAAATCTATCCCTAAAAGGGTATATTAGATTCAAGGTGCACATAGGGTCATTCTCAATAACTTCACACACACGCTACTGTGCATATCCCAGTCTAATTCTGTCTGTAAACGTATACCTGTCACCCAACGCCTAAATAATAGGCCTCAAATTTATAGTCAGCTAAATCTGTGGTTATTGCTGTAGCTGGGCAAGTTATTTAGTGTCCGTCAAAGCACAGTTTTTTGTTCTGGGTTGAAATACAATTACCAATTTAGCAATTCTCTAAATTAGTGGTTTCTGCTGTATCAGGCCTACTTTAAATTTATCCCTAAAAGGGTATATTAGATTAAAGGTGCAGATAGGGTCATTCTCAATAACTTCACACACATGCTACTGTGCATATCCCAGTCTAATTCTGTCTGTAAACGTATACCTGTCACCCAGCGCCTAAATAATAGGCCTCAAATTTATAATCAGCTAAATCTGTGGTTACTGCTGTGCCTGTATTAGTGTAATACGGTACCTAAATAGATAGCCAGATAGTGTTAGGTGTCTGTAAAAAAAGGCCTGAATTTAAATTCAATACATTGGGCCAAATAATATTTTTGTTGTTGTGGTAAACGAACAATGAGGAAAACATCTAGTAAAGGACGCGGACATGGTCGTGGTGGTGTTAGGGGACCCTCTGGTGCTGGGAGAGGACGTGGCCATAATTTACAGCGATATTTGGTGGGGCCCAATGCCATTCTAAGGATGGTAAGGCCTGAGCAGGTACAGGCATTAGTCAATTGGGTGGCCGACAGTGGATCCAGCACATTCACATTATCTCCCACCCAGTCTTCTGCAGAAAGAGCACAGATGGCGCCTGAAAACCAAGCCCATCAGTCTGTCACATCACCCCCATGCATACCAGGGAAACTGTCTGAGCCTCAAGTTATGCAGCAGTCTCTTATGCTGTTTGAAGACTCTGCTGGCAGGGTTTCCCAAGGGCATGCACCTAGCCCTTCCCCAGCGGTGGAAGACATAGAATGCACTGACGCACAACCACTTATGTTTCCTGATGATGAGGACATGGGAATACCACCTCAGCATGTCTCTGATGATGACGAAACACAGGTGCCAACTGCTGCGTCTTTCTGCAGTGTGCAGACTGAACAGGAGGTCAGGGATCAAGACTGGGTGGAAGATGATGCAGGGGACGATGAGGTCCTAGACCCCACATGGAATGAAGGTCGTGCCACTGACTTTCACAGTTCGGAGGAAGAGGCAGTGGTAAGACCGAGCCAACAGCTTAGCAAAAGAGGGAGCAGTGGGCAAAAGCAGAACACCCGCCGCCAAGAGACTCCGCCTGCTGCTGACCGCCGCCATCTGGGACCGAGCACCCCGAGCACCCCAGCTTCAAGGAGTTCCCTGGCATGGCACTTCTTCAAAAAATGTGCTGACGACAAGACCCGAGTGGTTTTCACACTGTGCCATCAGAGCCTGAAGCGAGGCATTAACGTTCTGAACCTTAGCACAACCTGCATGACCAGGCACCTGCATGCAAAGCATGAACTGCAGTGGAGTAAACACCTTAAAACCAAGGAAGTCACTCAGGCTCCCCCTGCTACCTCTTCTGCTGCTGCCGCCTCGGCCTCTTCTGCTGCTGCCGCCTCGGCCTCTTCTGCTGCTGCCGCCTCGGCCTCTTCCTCCGCCTCTGGAGGAACGTTGGCACCTGCCGCCCAGCAAACAGGGGATTTACCACCAACACAACCACCTCCGTCACCAAGCATCTCAACCATGTCACACGGCAGCGTTCAGCTCTCCATCTCACAAACATTTGAGAGAAAGCGTAAATTCACACCTAACCACCCTCGATCCCTGGCCCTGAATGCCAGCATTTCTAAACTACTGGCCTATGAAATGCTGTCATTTAGGCTGGTGGACACAGACAGCTTCAAACAGCTCATATCGCTTGCTGTCCCACAGTATGTTGTTCCCAGCCGGCACTACTTCTCCAAGAGAGCCGTGCCTTCCCTGCAAAACCAAGTATCCGATAAAATCAAGTGTGCACTGCGCAACGCCATCTGTGGCAAGGTCCACCTAACCACAGATACGTGGACCAGTAAGCACGGCCAGGGACGCTATATCTCCCTAACTGCACACTGGGTAAATGTAGTGGCAGCTGGGCCTGAGGCGGAGAGCTGTTTGGTGCACGTCCTTCCGCCGCCAAGGATCGCAGGGCAACATTCTTTGCCTCCTGTTGCCACCTCCTCCTACTCAGCTTCCTCCTCCTCTTCTTCCACCTGCTCATCCAGTCAGCCACACTCCTTCACCACCAACTTCAGCACAGCCCGAGGTAAACGTCAGCAGGCCATTCTGAAACTCATATGTTTGGTGGACAGGCCCCACACCACACAGGAGTTGTGGCGGGGTATAGAACAACAGACCGACGAGTGGTTGCTGCCGGTGAGCCTCAAGCCCAGCCTGGTGGTGTGCGATAATTGGCAAAATCTTGTTGCAGCTCTGGGACCAGCCGGTTTGACGCACATCCCTTGCTTGGCGCATGTGCTGAATTTGGTGGTGCAGAAGTTCATTCACAACTACCCCGACATGTCAGAGCTGCTGCATAAAGTGCGGGCCGTCTGTTCGCGCTTCCGGCGTTCACATCCTGCCGCTGCTCGCCTGTCTGCGCTACAGCGTAACTTCGGCCTTCCCGCTCACCACCTCATATGCGACGTGCCCACCAGGTGGAACTCCACCTTGCACATGCTGGACAGACTGTGCGAGCAGCAGCAGGCCATAGTGGAGTTTCAGCTGCAGCACGCACGGGTCAGTCGCACTGCGGAACAGCACCACTTCACCACCAATGACTGGGCCTCCATGCGAGACCTGTGTGCCCTGTTGCGCTGTTTCGAGTACTCCACCAACATGGCCAGTGGCGATGACGCCGTTATCAGCGTTACAATACCACTTCTATGTTTCCTTGAGAAAACACTTAGGGCGATGATGGAAGAGGAGGTGGCCCAGGAGGAGGAGGAGGAGGAGGAAGAGGGGTCATTTTTAGCACTTTCAGGCCAGTCTCTTCGAAGTGACTCAGAGGGAGGTTTTTTGCAACAGCAGAGGCCAGGTACAAATGTGGCCAGCCAGGGCCCACTGCTGGAGGACGAGGAGGACGAGGATGAGGAGGAGGTGGAGGAGGATGAGGATGAAGCATGGTCACAGCGGGGTGGCACCTAACGCAGCTCGGACCCATCACTGGTGCGTGTCTGGGGGGAAACGCAGGACGATAACGATACGCCTCCCACAGAGGACAGCTTGTCCTTACCCCTGGGCAGCCTGGCACCCATGAGCGACTACATGCTGCAGTGCCTGGGCAACGACAGCAGAGTTACCCACATTTTAACGTGTGCGGACTACTGGGTTGCCACCCTGCTGGATCCACGGTACAAAGACAATGTGCCCACCTTACTTCCTGCACTGGAGTGTGATAGGAAGATGCGCGAGTACAAGCGCACGTTGGTAGACGCGCTACTGAGAGCATTCCCAAATGTCACAGGGGAACAAGTGGAAGGCCAAGGCAGAGGAGGAGCAAGAGGTCGCCAAGGCAGCTGTGTCACGGCCAGCTCCTCTGAGGGCAGGGTTAGCATGGCAGAGATGTGGAAAAGTTTTGTCAACACGCCACAGCTAACTGCACCACCACCTGATACGCAACGTGTTAACAGGAGGCAACATTTCACTAACATGGTGGAACAGTACGTGTGCACACCCCTCCACAGACTGACTGATGGTTCGGCCCCATTCAACTTCTGGGTCTCTAAATTGTCCACGTGGCCAGAGCTAGCCTTTTATGCCTCGGAGGCGCTGGCCTGCCCGGCGGCCAGCGTTTTGTCTGAACGTGTATTCAGCACGGCAGGGGGCGTCATTACAGACAAACGCAGCCGCCTGTCTACAGCCAATGTGGACAAGCTGACGTTCATAAAAATGAGCCAGGCATGGATCCCACAGGACCTGTCCATCCGTTGTGCAGATTAGACATTAACTACCTTCCCTTAACCATATATTATTGTACTCCAGGGCACTTCCTCATTCAATCCTATTTTTATTTTCGTTTTACCATTATATTGCGAGGCAACCCAAAGTTGAATGAACCTCTCCTTTCTCTGGGTGCCGGGGCCTAAATATCTGACAATGGACTGTTCCAATGTTGGGTGACGTGAAGCATGATTCTCTGCTATGACATGCAGACTGATTTTCTGCTGACATGAAGCCAGATTCTCTGTTACGGGACCTCTCTCCTCTGCCTGGGTGCCTGGGCCTAAATATATGACAATGGACTGTTACAGTGGTGGCTGACGTGAAGCCTGATTCTCTGCTATGACATGCAGACTGATTCTCTGCTGACATGAAGCCAGATTCTCTGTTACGGGACCTCTCTCCTCTGCCTGGGTGCCTGGGCCTAAATATATGACAATGGACTGTTACAGTGGTGGCTGACGTGAAGCCTGATTCTCTGCTATGACATACAGACTGATTCTCTGCTGACATGAAGCTAGATTCTCTGTTACGGGACCTCTCTCCTCTGCCTGGGTGCCTGGGACTAAATATCTGACAATGGACTGTTACAGTGGTGGGTGACGTGAAGCCAGATTCTCTGCTATGGGACCTCTCTCCAATTAATATTGGTTAATTTTTATTTATTTTATTTTTATTTTTATTCATTTCCCTATCCACATTTGTTTGCAGGGGATTTACCTACATGTTGCTGCCTTTTGCAGCCCTCCAGCTCTTTCCTGGGCTGTTTTACAGCCTTTTTAGTGCCGAAAAGTTCGGGTCCCCATTGACTTCAATGGGGTTCGGGACGAAGTTCGGGTCGGGTTCGGATCCCGAACCCGAACATTTCCGGGAAGTTCGGCCGAACTTCTCGAACCTGAACATCCAAGTGTTCGCTCAACTCTACTTACAATGAGAAAACTTATTCTTCCTTTTGAAATCGAATTCTCCCCATTTTCGATTGACGATTATTCTTTGAACTAACGCAAAACTCCACTGGAAGCAATGCAAAACCGAAACCAGGGAACATGTCACGTGACACAATTAAGTCACTCATAAGATCGCGTCCTCTTGCGATCATTCATAACATTCCCGATTTTCATGTAAAAATCAGGAATTTAAATAAGAAGATTGATTGTACCCTGCTTCTTGCAATATAGTGAATATTCAAAAAAATTATGTAGTATCAATCGATTTAGCTAATATAGTGGTATAATCTTATTTGTGGGCCAATGACTCATTGGCCCACAAGCAAGAAGCAGTGAGGGATCATGTTTTTTCAGATGTAAAAAATTTACGAATATTCAATATAGCGAATATATAGCACTATATTCAAAATATTTGCGAATTCTCGAAGTTGCGATATTTGAGAATTTTTTTTGCTATTTGAATATTTGCGCTCAACACTACTGAGGACATTTTTGGGCCTTGTTCCTTATTGCAGACCTTGGATATGCAAGTTTGATGCAGCCTCTTTATGATTGTTTGTCTTTTAGTCGCTTCCACTTTATAAATGAGGTGTTAGATACCTTTATGTCCTAAACCTGGAAATGTTGAGCTCCCCCGCTCTGGGCCTATTAGATTATTACATTTTAATTGTATTGTATAGAAGTAAATAGCTATGCCTCCGCTGTCCTCACCCAACTGCATGGCCAGCAACAACACCCTGTGGCATACTCATTTGAGAATGTTGTGTTCCTTTTTGTTGCCTGACAATTTTACTGTCCAAAGGTGCAATACCTTTAATACACCAACCCTGTTGCCTCTGGAGCAAGAGGGTAGGGAAGAGATACAGAGGAAGAGGCTTGTGACTGTTTGCAGATGATCTCATGACAGACAGTGAAATTTGACCAGATGGTAAATCAGTCATTAGATAATCCAGATCATGTGCTCTTTGTGGATGGATCAATGTATAGCCATGATGGCAGGTACTACACAGGTTGGGCAGTGGTAATTAAACATGACACTAAAAAGCAGAGTCTTTACCAACAGACATGTCTGCCCAAGAAGCAGAGCTAAGGGCTCTAGATATGGCTTGCAGATAAGCAGAGGAAAAGGGCAGCCAACATTTACGCTGATTCCAGGTCTAGCCCATGACTATGGGCCCATTTGAAAGCCAGAGACTTCCTGGCCGTTTCTGGTAAAGCCATCAAAATGGGGAAGCAGTGAAGTCTCTTATGGAAGCCCTCATGTCACCAACTTGAGTGGCGGTGAAAAAAACAAAGGTTACTGTAAAGCAGACTAAAAGGAGGCAAAGGGAAAAGCCAAGGCAGATCATGGCGGCAAAAATGGCTGCCAAATTGCCTAGGCAGATCCCTGCTTTAGTGGACACAGCTCAGGTCCCTGAAATATCTCCTCCTGTCTCACTGGAAGTTTTTATGACCTTACAGAACCAGGAGTGGAAGGAGAAAAGGGACTAGTAGATGTAAAAATGGGGGACTGCGATTAAAGAAGGGCTAATACAGTTCCAAGGGAAACTCTGCCTTCCCAGGTCCCTCTAAGCCTCAATGTCACAGGCAACCCATGGGGGTGACACACTAGTCAAAAAACTACTTTGTGTGATATAGTACATGGTTCACCCAAGGGATCAGCACTGTAGCAACCAGTTATACTCAAGGATGTATGATTTGTGCCCAGAACAACATCTGCAAGGTGGTTAGGGTACCCCAGAAACACATGTCTTGCCCTTTATATCTGTTTCAATGCCTGAAGACTACATTCAACTACCCAAGGTGGGCATGTTTGAGTATGTATTGATGTGAGATGATTTGTTTTCAGGATGGCCAGCAGCATACCCAGTAGCTAAGACCACAGCAAAGAAGATTATGGCCAAAGTTATATGCAGGAATGGGATATATGAGACCATTGAAAGTGACAGAGTTGTTCACTTCACAGGTGAAGTGATGAAGAAGATGATGAAGGTTTTGGGTATAGAACAGACCTTACATGCTTCGTACCATCCACAAAGCAGCAGTAGGGTAGGAGAAAAGGAACTGACCTGGACACTAAAGTTAAAGATTCAAAAAGCCATGAACAGAGTGTCTGTTGGTAGCCCTCTTTTCAGTAAGGTATACCACTAACCGTAAGACAGGCCTTAGTACCTATAAGGTCCTTTTTGTGTCAGCCCTAGGACAGGATTGCATTTCCCACAGCAGCTCCAGATGCAACATGCTTGCCTGACAGATTATGTGATCAGTTTGCACAAACCTTTGACTAAAATACACTCTCGAGTTTTTGCTTCACTTCCAAGATCTTGATAAAGTACCAAAAACCCACCCACTTGTGTATGGAGATTGGGTGGTGGTAAAAAGACACTTTAGAAAAGTCTTCAAACCCTGTTATGATGGTCCATTCCAAGTGTTGCTGACCACAAGCACATCAGAGAAGCTCAAAGGAAAGCCAAATTGGATCTACGCCAGTCATTGCAAGAAAATGTTGAGTCTTGTGTGCTGTTGTTCCCCCTTGTGTGACTGCTGATCCTGACTTGAAGAATATGGATTTCAAATGAGTAAAAATAGGTTTCTGAGCTGTGAAAAGGTTGTGTAAAAGGAAGAACAAAGCTGTTACAGCCTGATACTTCCAGCCCAGTGACCCATGGATAGTATTGCCCAAAGATTCCCAGTACAGGGAGTGCAGAATTATTAGGCAAGTTGTATTTTTGAGGATTAATTTTATTATTGAACAGCAACCATGTTCTCAATGAACCCAAAAAACTCATTAATATCAAAGCTGAATATTTTTGGAAGTAGTTTTTAGTTTGTTTTTAGTTTTAGCTATTTTAGGGGGATATCTGTGTGTGCAGGTGACTATTACTGTACATAATTATTAGGCAACTTAACAAAAAACAAATATATACCCATTTCAATTATTTATTTTTACCAGTGAAACCAATATAACATCTCAACATTCACAAATATACATTTCTGACATTCAAAAACAAAACAAAAACAAATCAGTGACCAATATAGCCACCTTTCTTTGCAATGACACTCAAAAGCCTGCCATCCATGGATTCTGTCAGTGTTTTGATCTGTTCACCATCAACATTGCGTGCAGTAGCAACCACAGCCTCCCAGACATTGTTCAGAGAGGTGTACTGTTTTCCCTCCTTGTAAATCTCACATTTGATGATGGACCACAGGTTCTCAATGGGGTTCAGATCAGGTGAACAAGGAGGCCATGTCATTAGATTTTCTTCTTTTATACCCTTTCTTGCCAGCCACGTTGTGGAGTACTTGGACGCGTGTGATGGAGCATTGTCCTGCATGAAAATCATGTTTTTCTTACCTTGCAGACTTCTTCCTGTACCACTGCTTGAAGAAGGTGTCTTCCAGAAACTGGCAGTAGGACTGGGAGTTGAGCTTGACTCCATCCTCAACCCAAAAAGGCCCCACAAGCTCATCTTTGATGATACCAGCCCAAACCAGTACTCCACCTCCACCTTGCTGGCGTCTGAGTCGGACTGGAGCTCTCTGCCCTTTACCAATCCAGCCACCTGGCCCATCAAGACTCACTCTCATTTCATCAGTCCATAAAACCTTAGAAAAATCAGTCTTGAGATATTTCTTGGCCCAGTCTTGACGTTTCAGCTTGTGTGTCTTGTTCAGTGGTGGTCGTCTTTCAGCCTTTCTTACCTTGGCCATGTCTCTGAGTATTGCACACCTTGTGCTTTTGGGCACTCCAGTGATGTTGCAGCTTGGCAGCTGGTGGCAAACTGGTGGCAAGTGGCATCTTGGCAGCTGCATGCTTGACTTTTCTCAGTTCATGGGCAGTTATTTTGCGCCTTGGTTTTTCCACACGCTTCTTGCGACCCTGTTGACTATTTTGAATGAAACGCTTGATTGTTCGATGATCACGCTTCAGAAGCTTTGCAATTTTAAGACTGCTGCATCCCTCTGCAAGATATCTCACTATTTTTGACTTTTCTGAGCCTGTCAAGTCCTTCTTTTGACTTATTTTGCCAAAGGAAAGGATTCCTAATAATTATGCTCACCTGATATAGGGTGTTGATGTAATTAGACCACACCCCTTCTCATTACAGAGATGCACATCACCTAATATGCTTAATTGGTAGTAGGCTTTCGAGCCTATACAGCTTGGAGTAAGACAACATGCATAAAGAGGATGATGTGGTCAAAATACTCATTTGCCTAATAAATCTGCACGTAGTGTATAAATTGTTCCCAATAATCGAAAAGCCACCACTCAACATTGCCCCCATATATTCTGTACTAGGTATAGGTGAGAATCTAACTTCCCATTGTATAAGTCCATTATGAGGGAGTCTATCCAATAGAGATAGATTGTCTCCAAAGTGGTGAAACAACCAACAGGTACAATGGGACAGATTGTAGAACCTACTTAGATTAGGGACAGCGTTAGGCCAAATTGAAATGGCTTCAAAGGGGGGACTGATAGAGATGTGGATATTATTCTTGATTAAGTAAGATGGCCACCATATCTTCCAGCTCTGAGCTAACGCTTTATTAACTTAAGTTCCAAGAGGACCCACCTCCATGATGTGTCATATATAACGTATGCTGTACTGCTGTTAAAGTAAAGCCATTGAAATATGGCGCTTGCACTTGTATATGTGTTTATATAGTTTGCATACCAGAGTTAGTAAAACAATGCACAATGTGCAGATACCAAGTGTTATTACGGCATGCATATTAGGACATCCTCAGACATCATCCACAACTCCCTCCTCCGTCAGGCAAAACTCAATCCTCCATCAGCCCAAACTCCCTCCTACCTCAGGCATCAGCCAAAACTTCCTCCTCCCTCATCCAAAACTCCATCAGTCGTCCTCCCTTAGACCAAACTCCCTCCTCTGTCAGGCTAAACTCCCTCTTCCGTCAGCCCAAACTCCCTCCTACCTCACACGTCAGCCAAAACTCCCTCGTCCCTTATCCAAAACTCCCTCGTCCCTCAGATGTCAATCAAAAAATGCCTTCTCCACCAGTCCTCAGCCCAAACTCAGCCGTCAGGTGTCAGTGCTCAGCCGTCAGGGGTCAGACATCAGTTGTCATCCCTCAGCCGAAACTCCATCAGCCATCAGGGGTCATACATCAGGTGTCAACCCTCAGCCTAAACTCTATCAGCCGTAGTATTAGAATGCAAAATACGTTTACAGCAAGCGCTGGCACCACTATATATACTGGATACAAGTTTTCTTGGTGTATAATGGAGGCACGCCATGTTCAGCCGCTGACATACATGGGCTTCTCTCCAGCACAGGTTACTAAACGGAATAAGTAATTGTACAAATATTAACAGACAAATAAATTGCGAAGGTGCCTGCGAGATTTGAAACTCAGGACCCCTGGTTTACAAGACCAGCACTCTGACCCCTGAACTATGGAGCTATCTGCTGTTAGTAATAGGAATCTCATTCACTTCACACCGTGTTCAGCCGCTGACTCTCTCCAGCACACAAGTGAATGAGATTCCTATATAGCTGTAGAATTGCATTGCTATAGCTATAAATATACTACGTCAAATGCAATTATTATTTTTTTTATTTTGTTTTAATTTTTTTTTACAAATGTCCCTTTATTTTTAATAGATGTGCAAAATAAAGATATACCAAGCCTTATATTACTTTGCAAGTCATGTATTTCACAAGGAAAATCTAAAGACATCTGAATTGCTGATACACAAAAATGACTGAATGTTCTAGAGCTGCAGAAAACAGACTGTCTCAAATGTTTACAAGAATGCTGATGTAAGCATCCTTCCTTCATGATTTCTGTGTGAATCATCAAGCTGCTTTTCTCAATGACAGTTTGTCCCTAGATATGAAATGAAAAAGATTATTATTTTTTTTCTTTTTAAATAAACCTAAGCTTATGTTGCATTTATTAAAAATATTTATCATAATTTAAAGGTATCTGTGTATATATTACGGATGACCTATTCTCATATCCATATTCTCTAGCTTTGTTTATAACTATGAATTTTGCATGGCTCTAGCATTCCCTATACAGGAGCTTATGAGCAAACAGAGATGATTTTGCCGATTATAGTAAAATTTTACTATTAGGATATGTCTACACATGATTGAGATTGAGATGCATCAGATTTCCATTGTACAGTGCATTGTACAGTACCAGCAAAGTGGATGAGATATTAATAGTTCTCAGGTACACGCTACATAAAAATTTTGCAAAGTCAATTGACATGTAGTATGGATTTGAAATATGCAGTAGAGGTAAATTAATCAATTCTCAATAAATTGGATTTGATATGAATTTCACAAAAATTCACAAATCCAAAGTTTTGGTGACTCACTTTGGAAGAATCATGCAAAATGTAGCCTGTGCCATATTACAGTAACAATTAGCAGGGAAAACGATAGGATGAATGAGGATAGAGGATCACATGGCCCTGGGAGATAGCCTGTGAGCCAAGCAGACTCAGGATTTTGGTAGGTCCTTAAGTCACTGGGCTGTAGAGATGTCATTATGAGCACAGCTTGTGATCTGAGAACGTGTCTTTGTTGTGTCCAATTAGACTCAGGATTTTGGGAGGTCCTTAAGGCTGGGTTCACACGGGCATCACGTTTTGGCTCAAGATGCATCCTGGGTGCATTGCAGCAAACCCGCGTGAGTAGGTACGCAATTTTAGTCAGTTTTGACTGCGATTGTGTTCTGTTGTTCAGTTTTTATCGTGTGGGTGCAATGCGTTTTGCACGCGCGTGATAAAAAACTGAATGTAGTACCCAGACCCGAACTTCTTCACTGAAGTTCAGGTTTGGGTTCAAGGTTGTGTTGATGTAATTATTTTCCCTTATAACATGGTTATATTAGCATTCTTTAAAACAGAATACTTGGTAAAAGGTCAATTGAGGGTTAAGAAATAAAATAACCAATAACTTACCTCCTCCAATTGATTGCGTAGCTGCCGGTCTCCTGTTCTTTCTTCAGGACCTGTCAAAGGGCCTGTGGTGACATCACTGAGCTCATCAGATGGTCCATCACAATGGTGATGGATCATGTGATGTGATGAGCACAGTGATGTCACCACAGGTCCTTTGACAGGTCCTGAAGAAAGAACAGGAGACAAGCAGCTACACGATCAATTAGAGGAGGTGAGTTAATTAGTATTTATTTTTTTAACCCTCAATTGACCTTTTACTAAGCATTCTGTATTATAACCATGTTATAAGGGAAAAAAATACAGTGAATAGACTTTCATCTTAGCAACCATGCGTGAAAATGCGATTTCCACACAGCCCCATTCACTTCTATGGGGCCTGCGTTGCGTGAAAAATGCACAGTATAGAGCATGCTGCAATTTTCACGCAACGCACAAGTGATGTGTGAAAATCACCGCTCATGTGCACAGCCCCATAGAAATGAATGGGTCTGGATTCAGTGCGGGTGCGATGCGTTCACCTCACTCATTGCACCCGCGTGGAAATCTTGCTTGTGTGAACCCAGTCTAAGCCTCTTGGCTGTAGAAACGCCATTATGAGCACAGCTTGTGATCTGAGAACGTGTCTTTGTTGTGACCACAAAAAAAGCAGTAAACTAGATGTGGTACAGAGAGTATAGGGACAATATAAGGATAAATTAATTTAAGTATACCAAGGTTTTATCATGGAATACATAAAGAGGGAGGGACTGTTCACTCAGAGTTCTGTATTTCCTATTGTTTTCATACACCTTCTAGCAATTGAGAAGTTCCTATTGTACTGCAAATTCTGCAATCGAAGTCCTGCAACAATGTAATTTTTTCTGTAAGTGAACAGCCAGTCATACTTTTTTTTTGCAAAAAGCTAAACTTTCTACAGTTTACAACCCCTTTAGCACCAGCATCAATAGTATACAAACTGCTGAAAATGGATTGTATTAGGTCAGGATACCATGCAGTTTTAGTGACTCATTATGTTATGTAACAACTGCATTCATATACCGGTTTCAGTTACCACATTGTCTTGTATTACAAGACACCCACAGTTTTAGTAAATGTATTGTGTTGCAATAAATGCATTAATATACTAGTCTCAGTTAAAGCATTTTATTGTGTCAAGATACCTTACAGTTTTAATAAATGCATCGCGGTGCTTAACTGCATTAAAGGAGTTGGCTAATTTCTGGCTAGCTGAAAGAGAAGTGTATGTATGATGACTATATATCACTTACTAATATAGCCTTTGTTGATATTGTGTGTTTGCTATATTTCATAAGCTATGCCACTTGTTAAGCACATCCTCTGTGCTGTGTGTATAGTGCTCCTGTCCCTACATTTGCTGCTGATGGAAGGTCAAGTGACAAGACACATAACTCAGCCTTTTCTATTCTAACACAATGCACCTGCACTAAACTCTGAACAGTGCAAGTACAGATGGTAGGTGCAGTGTATTTGAATGGAATCAAGCTGCTATTTCATTGACAAGATCTCTGTGTGGACAGTGCAAAAGACATTGTAAACAAAGAGGCATACTTTATGAAATATGGAAAATAAAACATAATATTAACAAAGGCTATATTAGTAAGTGAAATCAGAACAAGTGTCTGTGGATCACTAAAGCTGGGTAATGGATTTAAGGTGCTCTTGGTTCAAATGACCCACCCAGTCACACAAAAGAAAATGTAAGAAATACCAAGATTAAACCAGGCACTCAATGTGGAGTAATTGATCAAAATTTTAATAAAATATACCGATATAATAAAATATATAATACCATAAAATCACATAAATACACATGAGAAGAAACATTAATCAGTAACAGCAATATGAGTCATATAGTTTGAGGCAACGGTCTAAGCGGCTTGGATTTAAAAGACCACAGCCCGTGTTTCCATCTAGTAGAGATCTGAGCAGCTTGGATTTGAAAAGCCGCAGCCCTTATTTCAGTTTAGAAGAAATCGCAACTTAAAGCAACAATCTAGGCGGCTTGGTTTTAAAAAAACGCAGCCCTTATACCAGTCTTGAAAAAATCGCAGTTCCAAGTATTGTAAGAAATCTTATAGACAATTGCCGGTCTTGAATCGATAATCACAAAGTGTAACTGTGCACAAAGGTGGCGTCCCACCTACTTGAGCAACTATGTTGCTTTACCTGGCCGGTGTGTCCTTATCCTATGTCCGGACCTAGGAGAATGTGCTGTGGGCACGATGTCACCCGGATGTCCGCTCACAGAACTGTGTTTGTGGCTATTTCTCCGGTGCTCGTCGCTCTCAATCACAGCTGTTCGATTTCAAAGTCAAGGGGAGCTACTGTCCCAGCATGCCGGTACAAGGTATTTGACCATACACGTTTCGGGGTTATCTGGATGACCCCTTCCACTAAACTGAAATAAGAGCTGCGGCTTTTCAAATCCAAGCTGCTCAGATCTCTACTAGATGAAAACACGGGCTGCGGTCTTTTAAATCCAAGCCGCTTAGACCGTTGCCTCAAACTATATGACTCATATTGCTGCTACTGATCAATGTTTCTTCTCATGTGAATTTATGTGATTTTATGGTATTATATATTTTATTATATCGGTATATTTTATACAAATTTTGATCAATTACTCCACATTGAGTGCCTGGTTTAATCTTGGTATTTCTTATATTAGTAAGTGCCATATAATCATCTTGCAAACACATTGGTCAACAGTCACCAGAAAGTGGCCAACCCCATTAATATACTAGTTTCAGTTAATGAATTGTATTGTGTTGATACCCGCTGTATAAGCGAACAGATTGGGGGAGATTTATCAAACTGGTGTAAAGTAAAACTTGCTTAGTTGCCCAAAGCAACCAATCAGATTCCACCTTTCAGTTTCCAAAGGAGCTGTGAAAGGTGAAATCCAATTGGTTTCTATGGGCAACTATGCCAGTTCTACTGTACACCAGTTTGATAAATTTCCCCCATTGTGCAATAATAACTGCATTACTATATCCATTTCAGTTATTGTATTGCATGAAAAAACCCACAGTTTTACTGAAAGTACTGTGCTCTAATGAATTAATATACCAGTTTCTGTTAACATATTATATTTTGTCTAGATACAATGCAGTTTGAGTGCAGGAATTGAACCACAAAAAACTGCATTAATATACCAGTTATCATTCCACTCATTGTATTACCATTGTATATTGTCAATACCAGTGTTCAGTATGTTTATAGAAGGTGAGGGAAATGTAATTTTGGCTCTGTCTTTAAATTATCAAAAAAATGCTTGCAATTTCGCTGGTACCACTTATTAATCTGTGTACCAAATCTGTAACTTTTCATATATAGTCCTAATAATAAGTGTCTGATAAATGAAAGGGTGGAAAAAAAACACATATGCCTTGGCTATTGTCATGCAAAAATCAGTAGCAGCAACATCTATTCGGACAGTATTATTATTATTATTATTATTAGTAGTAGTAGTAGTAGCAGTAGTAGTAGTAGTAGTACTAGAAGCAGTAGTAGTAGTAGTAGTAGCGACAGGCCATAATTATCCCTGGCATACAATGGGCTCCATATTATTACTGAGGAGCAAGAAGATGACATAGGAGCAAGAGGATGACATTTTGGAGTGGATGGCTCATTCCCCCTCTCACCCATAGCTGGATGATGTCACCTCTGAGTCAAACTGTGCCTTAGCCTTAGTTGTCCACTAACAATGTACAAAACATCTGTCAAAATGAACCAGGCATGGATCTGTGAGGACTTTCAGACACATCTGGCTAAGGCTGACGAATATATCTGCCATTGCTGATGGTGGTTATTTATTGCCAGCCCATCATGCCTTTGATACTGTCTGCCTCCCTGCCATCATGTTTCATTCCGTATGGCTGCAGCCTAAACTACTATTCACACTACTGCCACTACCATTTCCCTTACTGAGCTGCCACTTCTACTAATACCCCTAAAGAGCCCCACACATATATACTGTCTTGTCTGTTCCATGGTGTGCTGCTACTACTGCCGCATCATCTTCAACATCACAGGTCCTGCAGGATCTAGCAAAAGAACTGCACCAAAAATGGTGTAGTTCCCAGGTTTTAAAGGTACATCTGCCAGGACCTATGATGACATCATCACAGGGCCTTCAACCCCTAATAGCAAGTATTAGAAGTTCACAATCAGCTCTGCATTGATCCATACAGACTGAATGGAGTGGTAAGAGGAGGTCCTCCACTTTTCTCTTCATCCCCCCATGCCCTATTTTATTCATTGTTCACTCATATATAGGGATGTGAGTACTGAATTTTGGGGTGTCCGTGACACGGACCCGAACCCGGACATTTTCGTAAAAGTTCGGGTTCGGTGTTCGTCGCTTTCTTGGCGCTTTTTGAAAGGCTGCAAAGCAGCCAATCAAAAAGCGTCATACTACTTGCCCCAAGAGGCCGTCACAGCCATGCCTACTATTGACATGGCTGTGATTGGCCAGTGCAGCATGTGACCCAGCCTCTATTTAAGCTGGAGTCACATAGCGCCGCCCGTCACTCTGCTCTGATCAGTATAGGGAGAGGTTGCAGCTGCGACGTTAGGGCGGATTAGGCAGTGATTAACTCCTCCAAAAGACATAATTCAGAGATTAATCTGCAGCTGTGGATAATTGAACTGCTGCTATTGAACTGCTCACTGTTTTTAGGCTGCCCAGAGCGCTATTCAGTCACTTTTTTCTAGGGTGATCGGCGGCCATTTTGTGTCTTGTGGTGCGCCAGCACAAGCTGCCACCAAGTGCATTTAACCCTCAATGGTGTGGTCGTTTTTTGGCTAAATCCTACATTAGGGTCAAGCTGTCACACCAAGTGCATTTAACCATCAATAGTCTGGTTATTTTTGGGCCATATACTACATCAGGGTCAAGCTGTCACACCAAGTGCATTTAACCATCAATAGTCTGGTTATTTTTTGGCCATATACTACATCAGGGGCAAGCTGTCACCAAGTGCATTTAACCCTCAACGGTGTGGTTGTTTTTTGGCTAAATCCTACATCAGGGTCAAGCTGTCACACCAAGTGCATTTAACCAACAATAGTCTGGTAATTTTTTGGCCATATACTACATCAGGGGCAAGCTGTCACAAAGTGCATTTAACCCTCAATGGTGTGGTTGTTTTTTGGCTAAATCCTACATCAGGGTGAAGCTGTCACACCAAGTGCATTTAACCAGCAATAGTGTGGTTATTTTTTGGCCATATAGTACATCAGGGGCAAGCTGTCACACCAAGTGCATTTAACCATCAATAGTCTGGTTATTTTTTGGCCATATACTGCATCAGGGGCAAGCTGTCACCAAGTGCATTTAACCCTCAATAGTGTGGTTGGTCAAGCTGTCACACCAAGTGCATTTAACCATCAATAGTGTGGTTATTTTTTGGCCATATCCCAGTCTAATTCTGTCAGTAAACGTATACCTGTCACCCAGCACCTAAATAATAGGCCTCAAATTTATAGTCAGCTAAATCTGTGGTTATTGCTGTGGCTGGTCAAGTTATTTAGTGTCCGTCAAAGCACATTTTTTGTTCTAGGTTGAATTACAATTCCCAATTTAGCAATTTCCTAATTTAGTGGTTTCTGCTGTATCAGAGCTACTTTAAATCTATCCCTAAAAGGGTATATAAGATTCAAGGTGCACATAGGGTCATTCTGAATAACTTCACACACATGCTACTGTGCATTTCCAAGTCTAATTCTGTCAGTAAACCTATACCTGTCACCCAGCGCCTAAATACTAGGCCTCAAATTTATATCCAGCTAAATCTGTTGTTACTGCTGTGGCTGGTCAAGTTATTTAGTGTCCGTCAAAGCACAGTTTTTGTTCTGGGTTGAAATACAATTCCCAATTTAGCAATTTCCTAATTTAGTGGTTTCTGCTGTATCAGAGCTACTTTAAATCTATCCCTAAATGGGTATATCAGATTTAAGGTGCACATAGGGTCATTCTGAATAACTTCACACACACGCTACTGTGCATTTCCAAGTCTAATTCTGCCAGTAAACCTATACCTGTCACCCAGCGCCTAAATACTAGGCCTTAAATTTATATTCAGCTAAATCTGTCGTTACTGCTGTGGCTGGTCAAGTTATTTAGTGTCCGTCAAAGCTCAGTTTTTGTTCTGGGTTGAAATACAATTCCCAATTTAGCAATTTCCTATTTTAGTGGTTTCTGCTGTATCAGACCTACTTTAAATTTATCCCTAAAAGGGTTTATTAGATTCAAGGTGCAGATAGCGTCATTCTCTTAACTTCACACACACACGCTACTGTGCATATCCCAGTCTAATTCTGTCTGTAAACGTATACCTGTCACCCAGCGCCTAAATAATAGGCCTCAAATTTATAGTCAGCTAAATCTGTGGTTACTGCTGTGCCTGTATTAGTGTAATACGGTACCTAAATAGATAGCCAGATAGTGTTAGGTGTCTTTAAAAAAAAGGCCTGAATTTGAATTCAATACATTGGGCCAAAGAATATTTTTGTTGTTGTGGTGAACGATAACAATGAGGAAAACATCTAGTAAAGGACGCGGACGCGGACATGGTCGTGGTGGTGTTAGTGGACCCTCTGGTGCTGGGAGAGGACGTGGCCGTTCTGCCACAGCCACACGTCCTAGTGTACCAACTACCTCAGGTCCCAGTAGCCGCCATAATTTACAGCGATATTTGGTGGGGCCCAATGCCGTTCTAATGATGGTAAGGCCTGAGCAGGTACAGGCATTAGTCAATTGGGTGGCCGACAGTGGATCCAGCACATTCACATTATCTCCCACCCAGTCTTCTGCAGAAAGCGCACAGATGGCGCCTGAAAACCAAGCCCATCAGTCTATCACATCAAACCCATACATACCAGGGAAACTGTCTGAGCCTCAAGTTATGCAGCAGTCTCTTATGCTGTTTGAAGACTCTGCTGGCAGGGTTTCCCAAGGGCACCCACCTAGCCCTTCCCCAGCGGTGGAAGACATAGAATGCACTGACGCACAACCACTTATGTTTCCTGATGATGAGGACATGGGAATACCACCTCAGCATATCTCTGATGATGACGAAACACAGGTGCCAACTGCTGCGTCTTTCTGCAGTGTGCAGACTGAACAGGAGGTCAGGGATCAAGACTGGGTGGAAGACGATTCAGGGGACGATGAGGTCCTAGACCCCACATGGAATGAAGGTCATGCCACTGACTTTCACAGTTCGGAGGAAGAGGCAGTGGTGAGACCGAGCCAACAGCGTAGCAAAAGAGGGAGCGGTGGGCAAAAGCAGAACACCCGCCGCCAAGAGACTCCGCCTGCTACTGACCACCGCTATCTGGGACCGTGCACCCCAAAGGCAGCTTCAAGGAGTTCCCTGGCATGGCACTTCTTCAAACAATGTGCTGACGACAAGACCCGAGTGGTTTGCACGCTGTGCCATCAGAGCCTGAAGCGAGGCATTAACAATCTGAACCTTAGCACAACCTGCATGACCAGGCACCTGCATGCAAAGTTACTCAGGTTCCCCCTGCTACCTCTTCTGCTGCTGCCGCCTCGGCCTCTTCTGCTGCTGCCGCCTCGGCCTCTTCCTCCGCCTCTGGAGGAACGTTGGCACCTGCCGCCCAGCAAACAGGGGATGTACCACCAACACCACCACCTCCGTCACCAAGCATCTCAACCATGTCACACGGCAGCGTTTAGCTCTCCATCTCACAAACATTTGAGAGAAAGTGTAAATTCCCACCTAGCCTCCCTCGAACCCTGGCCCTGAATGCCAGCATTTCTAAACTACTAGCCTATGAAATGCTGTCATTTAGGCTGGTGGATACAGACAGCTTCAAACAGCTCATGTCGCTTGCTGTCCCACAGTATGTTGTTCCTAGCCGGCACTACTTCTTAAAGAGAGACGTGCCTTCCCTGCACAACCAAGTATCCGATAAAATCAAGTGTGCACTGCGCAACGCCATCTGTGGCAAGGTCCATCTAACCACAGATACGTGGACCAGTAAGCACGGCCAGGGACGCTATATCTCCCTAACTGCACACTGGGTAAATGTAGTGGCAGCTGGGCCCCAGGCGGAGAGCTGTTTGGCGCACGTCCTTCCGCCGCCAAGGATCGCAGGGCAACATTCTTTGCCTCCTGTTGCCACCTCCTCCTACTCAGCTTCCTCCTCCTCTTCTTCCACCTGCTCATCCAGTCAGCCACACACCTTCACCACCAACTTCAACACAGCCCGAGGTAAACGTCAGCAGGCCATTCTGAAACTCATATGTTTGGGGGACAGGCCCCACACCGCACAGGAGTTGTGGCGGGGTATAGAACAACAGACCGACGAGTGGTTGCTGCCGGTGAGCCTCAAGCCCGGCCTGGTGGTGTGCGATAATGGGCGAAATCTCGTTGCAGCTCTGGGACTAGCCGGTTTGACGCACATCCCTTGCTTGGCGCATGTGCTGAATTTGGTGGTGCAGAAGTTCATTCACAACTACCCCGACATGTCAGAGCTTCTGCATAAAGTGCGGGCCGTCTGTTCGCGCTTCCGGTGTTCACATCCTGCCGCTGCTCGCCTGTCTGCACTACAGCGTAACTTCGGCCTTCCCGCTCACCGCCTCATATGCGACGTGCCCACCAGGTGGAACTCCACCTTGCACATGCTGGACAGACTGTGCGAGCAGCAGCAGGCCATAGTGCAGTTTCAGCTGCAGCACGCACGGGTCAGTCGCACTACGGAACAGCACCACTTCACCACCAATGACTGGGCCTCCATGCGAGACCTGTGTGCCCTGTTGCGCTGTTTCGAGTACTCCACCAACATGGCCAGTGGCGATGACGCCGTTATCAGCGTTACAATACCACTTCTATGTCTCCTTGAGAAAACACTTAGGGCGATGATGGAAGAGGAGGTGGCCCAGGAGGAGGAGGAGGAGGAAGAGGGGTCATTTTTAGCACTTTCAGGCCAGTCTCTTCGAAGTGACTCAGAGGGAGGTTTTTTGCAACAGCAGAGGCCAGGTACAAATGTGGCCAGCCAGGGCCCACTACTGGAGGACGAGGAGGACGAGGAGGAGGTGGAGGAGGATGAGGATGAAGCATGGTCACAGCGGGGTGGCACCCAACGCAGCTCGGGCCCATCACTGGTGCGTGGCTGGGGGGAAAGGCAGGACGATGACGATACGCCTCCCACAGAGGACAGCTTTTCCTTACCCCTGGGCAGCCTGGCACACATGAGCGACTACATGCTGCAGAGCCTGCGCAACGACAGCAGAGTTGCCCACATTTTAACGTGTGCGGACTACTGGGTTGCCACCCTGCTGGATCCACAGTACAAAGACAATGTGCCCACCTTACTTCCTGCACTGGAGCGTGATAGGAAGATGCGCGAGTACAAGTGCACGTTGGTAGATGCGCTACTGAGAGCATTCCCAAATGTCACAGGGGAACAAGTGGAAGCCCAAGGCCAAGGCAGAGGAGGAGCAAGAGGTCGCCAAGGCAGCTGTGTCACGGCCAGCTCCTCTGAGGGCAGGGTTAGCATGGCAGAGATGTGGAAAAGTTTTGTCAACACGCCACAGCTAACTGCACCACCACCTGATACGCAACGTGTTAGCAAGAGGCAACATTTCACTAACATGGTGGAACAGTACGTGTGCACACCCCTCCACGTACTGACTGATGGTTCGTCCCCATTCAACTTCTGGGTCTCTAAATTGTCCACGTGGCCAGAGCTAGCCTTTTATGCCTTGGAGGTGCTGGCCTGCCCGGCGGCCAGCGTTTTGTCTGAACGTGTATTCAGCACGGCAGGGGGCGTCATTACAGACAAACGCAGCCGCCTGTCTACAGCCAATGTGGACAAGCTGACGTTCATAAAAATGAACCAGGCATGGATCCCACAGGACCTGTCCATCCCTTGTGCAGATTAGACATTACCCCTTAACCATATATTATTGTACTCCAGGGCACCTCCTCATTCAATCCTATTTTTATTTTCATTTTACCATTATATTGCGAGGCAACCCAAAGTTGAATGAACCTCTCCTCTGTCTGGGTGCCGGGGCCTAAATATATGCCAATGGACTGTTCCAATGTTGGGTGACGTGAAGCATGATTCTCTGCTATGACATGCAGACTGATTCTCTGCTGACATGAAGCCAGATTCTCTGCTACGGGACCTCTCTCCTCTGCCTGGGTGCCTGGGCCTAAATATATGACAATGGACTGTTACAGTGGTGGCTGACGTGAAGCATGATTCTCTGCTATGACATGCAGACTGATTCTCTGCTGACATGAAACCAGATTCTCTGTTAAGGGACCTCACTCCTCTACCTGGGTGCCTGGGCCTAAATATTTGACAATGGACTGTTACAGTGGTGGCTGACGTGAAGCTTGATTCTCTGCTATGACATGCAGACTGATTCTCTGCTGACATGAAGCCAGATTCTCTGTTACGGGACCTCTCTCCTCTGCCTGGGTGCCTGGGCCTAAATATATGACAATGGAGTGTTACAGTGGTGGCTGACGTGAAGCCTGATTCTCTGCTATGACATGCAGACTGATTCTCTGCTGACATGAAGCCAGATCCTCTGTTACGGGACCTCTCTCCTCTGCCTGGGTGCCTGGGCCTAAATATATGACAATGGACTGTTACAGTGGTGGCTGACATGAAGCCTGATTCACTGCTATGACATGCAGACTGATTCTCTGCTGACATGAAGCCAGATTCTCTGTTACGGGACCTCTCTCCTCTGCCTGGGTGCCTGGGCCTAAATATATGACAATGCACTGTTACAGTGGTGGCTGACATGAAGCCTGATTCTCTGCTATGACATGCAGACTGATTCTCTGCTAACATAAAGCCAGATTCTCTGTTACGGGACCTCTCTCCTCTGCCTGGGTGCGTGGGCCTAAATATATGACAATGGACTGTTACAGTGGTGGCTGACGTGAAGCTTGATTCTCTGCTATGACATGCAGACTGATTCTCTGCTGACATGAAGCCAGATTCTCTGTTACTGGACCTCTCTCCTCTGCCTGGGTGCCTGGGCCTAAATATATGACAATGGACTGTTACAGTGGTGGCTGACGTGAAGCCTGATTCTCTGCTATGACATGCAGACTGATTCTCTGCTGACATGAAGCCAGATTCTCTGTTACGGGACCTCTCTCCTCTACCTGGGTGCCTGGGCCTAAATATATGACAATGGACTGTTACAGTGGTGGCTGACGTGAAGCCTGATTCTCTGCTATGACATGCAGACTGATTCTCTACTGACATGAAGCCAGATTCTCTGTTAAGGGACCTCTCTCCTCTGCCTGGGTGCCTGGGCCTAAATATATGACAATGGACTGTTACAGTGGTGGCTGACGTGAAGCCTGATTCTCTGCTATGACATGCAGACTGATTCTCTGCTGACATGAAGCCAGATTCTCTGTTACGGGACCTCTCTCCTCTGCCTGGGTGCCTGGGCCCAAATATATGACAATGGACTGTTGCAGTATTGAGTGACGTGAAGCATGATTCTCTGCTATGATATGAAGACTGATTTTATGCTGACATGAAGCCAGATTCTCTGTTACTGGACCTCTCTCCTCTGCCTGGGTGCCACTGCCTGGGCCTAAATATCTGACGATGGACTGTTCCAGTGGTGGGTGACGTGAAGCCAGATTCTCTGCTATGGGACCTCTCTCCAATTGATATTGGTTAATTTTTATTTATTTTATTTTTAATTCATTTCCCTATCCACATTTGTTTGCAGGGGATTTAACTAGATTTTGCTGCCTTTTGCAGCACTCTATCTCTTTCCTGGGCTGTTTTACAACCTTTTTAGGGCCGAAAAGTTCGGGTCCCCATTTACTTCAATGGGGTTCGGGTTCGGGACGAAGTTCGGGTCGGGTTCGGATCCCGAACCCGAACATTTCCGGGAAGTTCGGCTGAACTTCTCGAACCCGAACATCCAGGTGTTCGCTCAACTCTACTCAAATATACTTCAGACAATTGACAGTTACAGTGACCACTCACTACCTCATATACCTGACACACAGTGACCATAATGTATAACTGACCACATATACCTGTGCATACTGCATCTATTATACATATTCTCTCTTTCTCTCTCTCTCTCTCTCTATATATATATATATATATATATATATATATACACAGCACAGACCAAAAGTTTGGACACACCTTCTCATTCAAAGAGTTTTCTTTATTTTCATAACTATGGAAATTGTAGATTCACACTGAAGGCATCAAAACTATGAATTAACACATGTGGAATTAAATACATAACAAAAAAGTGTGAAACAACAGAAAATATGTCATATTCTAGGTTCTTCAAAGTAGCCACCTTTTGCTTTGGTTACTGCTTTGCACACTCTTGGCATTCTCTTGCTGAGCTTCAAGAGGTAGTCATCTGACATGGTTTTCCCTTCATAGGTGTGCCCTGTCAGGTTTAATAAGTGGGATTTCTTGCCTTATAAATGGGGTTGGGACCATCAGTTGCGTTGTGGAGAAGTCAGGTGGATACACAGCTGATAGTCCTACTGAATTGACTGTTAGAATTTGTATTATGCAAAAAGTATGGAGTAGTAGGGCACACCACCACTTGGATTTCACAAGGAGAGTTTGATATAACAATATATTTATTGTGACATATAGTACTATCTATTCCGACATATTAAAATACATAGCTAAAACTGTTGCTTTAAAACTGTTGCTTTAAAATATATAAAAGACCAGAGTTTCAGAGTCTTTTATATTGATATAATATTGTCTCTCCAAAGAATTTCCCAATGAGTAAAGTTCAGATAGTGGGAAATAGTCCAGTAATCGGATATACTTTTTCAAATGTATTTGTTCAAATGTATTTGTTCAAATGATCACTTGTATCTTGTGTAGCTACTTCACATACTCGGTACAGTGCTGTTGTAAAATCGCTACCTATTTGCAAAGAGTTCCAGCAAAATCAATAAACATTGATATATGGGGGTAAATGTATTGTATATGTATCCAGCATGGTATTAATTAAACCCCTAAAAAATAATAATTTTTAATGGTATACGTTAAAAAGATCCCTAAAGGATCCACTTAATCAACTATTAGATATACACACAAAAAGTGACCAAAAGACCACATCCAGAGAAGATTTTACACTGGGGTATGGGGAAAGTACTGTCCCTAAACCTACCCCTATCCTAAAACCCTTAGCCCAGGGAGGACTCCTGATGGTGGAGACCCCCTGTCCGCGTACCTATGCTGCTAGCCCTTCCTGCTCCCTAAAGGGGTGCAACAGAGTGCGTGGACTGTTATCAAGGGTAAGAGATTAGGATATTAAATTTTTTTCAACTATATGAATAGACTGGATGGGAATTGAACGGATAGAGACACAACAGTGATACAGACAAACACAAAAATACACAAACATACACTTATTCAGTGTTGATATTATGATCATACACCTAAAGGGTTGACATTGTAGTCAAACACCTCACTTGCCTCGACGCGTTTCACCCACGTGTAGATTGTGGGATCATCAGGAGGTGTAATTATATATTAAAAGTGCAAGCCACTGTATGTGACTAGAGAGGTGCCAGTATAGGGCTGGGTCACATAGAGGGGGTGCTCAAAGATATATGCCGGCTGAGAAGCCTGAACGCACAGGTGAAATAGACGCTCTACCAGGGGTTATTTGCAAAGATAAACCGCAATTGTTTTACTCACTGTTTGTAGGTGAAGTAATGCCAGTTTTGTTGCAGCTCTCGTGGCGTCCCACGTGTGATGGAGTTCTTTGCAGGTTGTGGTAAAAGTGCGGTTATAATTTTCAACAAGTTTGTGCAGGTTTTTTATGTAAAGTCCGGGATCCTCGGTGGCCGTATAAAGCTGGGCTGCCCTGGAGATCGCTTGGTAATGTCCTCTTACTGCGCTATTGGTTTATATCACGCAGAGTTCTTTTTTCTCACCAAACAGAAATCTTACCAATGGACGACAGATATCCAGCTTTCCTTTGAAAAGCGAATTGTCACTGATCCTTCTTCTTTTTCTTTTTCTTTTAGCGCTTTGAATCTTCCAATCCTTTACTTTATTTCATGGGATTAATTACCATAAGCGTTTCGGAGTGGGCTACGACTCCTTCTTCAGTGGTTGAATTTCCCATGAAAGTGACCAGTTTTTATATACACCTGACCAGGTGCGGTCCAATTCAATTAGCTTAGATTGTGTATAGGAAGTGACGTGAGTTCCTCTTTGGTCTCACAGTGTAGAGACATATATATAATTTAAAAAAACATAATTCACATAATTCTGCGTTTATCTAGTGCGGTTTAATCATCATATTGTGTTTTTACAACAGTTCAGTTCTCCACTCGTATCCCACACTTGGATCATACAATCATATACTATTTTTAATTGTATAAGATCATTGTTAGAAGGTAATGTATGGTCAACAAGTATAAACAGTTTTCCTTATCTGTAGGTAGGGTATATAAGATATATAAATAGATAAAAAATAGAAAAATAGATAAAAAATAAAAGACGCAAGAGATAATATTAATAATAATAAGATAATCAAATACAAGATCGCAAATGGCGTCTTCCTGAAGGTATAGTCAGTTTGAAAATAAAATATTTAGTTTTCTTTAGTTTTTTAATTTTTCAACTTTTTCTTCCAGTTTTCCTGAAGGATTTATTCTATTTAAATAGAGGGGTATTTGCAGGAGTGTTTGAAGGAATATTTGAAGGAGTATTTGAAGGGATATTTGAAGGGCAAGGAGAGTCTTAGTTTTAGCTATGTATTTTAATATGTCGGAATAGATAGTACTATATGTCACAATAAATATATTGTTATATCAAACTCTCCTTGTGAAATCCAAGTGGTGGTGTGCCCTACTACTCCATACTTTTTGTCTAATAATTTTAGAGTATTGGGTGAATCCTTTTGTAGGAGCACCCATACCATTCTTGAAAAGTAGGTGAGCCCTCTCTAATTTCTACTCTAGAATTTGTATTATGGCAAGAAAAAGCAGCTAAGTAAAGAAAAACGAGTGGCCATCATTACTTTAAGAAATGAAGGTCAGTCAGTCTGGAAAAATTGGGAGAGCTCAGATTAGAGACCAGGCCAATGCCACACAGAGTTCTAGCAGCAGACACATCTCTAGAACAACTGTTAAGAGGAGACTGTGTGAATCAGGCCTTCATGGTAGAATATCTGCTAGGAAACCACTGCTAAGGACAGGCAACAAGCAGAAGAGACTTGTTTGGGCTAAAGAACACAAGGAATGGACATTAGACCTAGTGGAAATTTGTGCTTTGGTCTGATGAGTCCAAATTTGAGATCTTTGGTTCCAACTACCGTGTTTTTGTGCGACGCAGAAAAGGTGAACGGATGGACTCTACATGCCTAGTTCCCACCGTGAAGCATGGAGGAGGAGGTGTGATGGTGTGGGGGTGCTTTTCTGGTGACACTGTTGGGGATTTATTCAAAATTGAAGGCATACTGAACCAGCATGGCTACCACAGCATCTTGCAGCGGCATGCTATTCCATCCGGTTTGCGTTTAATTGGACCATCATTTATTTTTCAACAGGACAATGACCCCAAACACACCTCCAAGCTGTGTAAGGGCTATTTGACCATGAAGGAGAGTGATGGGGTGCTGTGCAAGGTGACCTGGCCTCCACAGTCACCGGACCTGAACCCAATCGAGATGGTCTGGGGTGAGCTGGACCGCAGAGTGAAGGCAAAAAGGCCAACAAGTGCTAAGCATCTCTGGGAACTCCTTCAAGACTGTTGGAAGACTATTTCAGGTGACTACCTCTTGAAGCTCATCAAGAGAATGCCAAGAGTGTGCAAAGCAGTAATCAAAGAAAAGGTGGCTACTTTGAAGAACCTAGAATATGACATATTTTCAGTTGTTTCACACTTTTTTGTTATGTATATAATTCCACATGTGTTAATCCATAGTTTTGATGCCTTCAGTGTGAATCTACACATTTCATAGTCATGAAAATAAAGAAAACTCTTTGAATGAGAAAGTGTGTCCAAACTTTTGGTCTGTGCTGTATATTTATTTATTTATATATATATATATATATATATATATATATATAGAGAGAGAGAGAGAGAGAGAGAGAGGGAGAGAGGGAGAGAGAGATAGAGAGAGAGAGAGAGGGAGCTAATAGGTATAATAGATGCAGTGTGCACAGGTATATGTGGTCAGTTATACATTATGGTCACTGTGTGTCAGGTATATGAGGTAGTGAGTGGTCACTGTAACTGTCAATTGTCTGAAGTATAAATGAGTGAACAATGAGTAAAACAGGGCATGGGGGGATGAAGAGAAAACGCCTTCAGTGTGAATCTACAATTTTCATAGTCATGAAAATAAAGAAATCTCTTTGAATGAGAAGGTTTTATAGATGCAATATGCACAGATATATAGCATATACAACAGTGTACTGATATGTGAGGTACAAGGTATAATAGATGCAGTGTGCACAGGTATATAGTATATACAGCAGTGTACTGATATCTGAGGTACAAGGTATAATAGATGCAGTGTGTATAGATATATATTATATACAGCAGTGTACTGAAATGTGAGGTACGGGTTATAATAGATGCAGTGTGTACAGGTATATTGTATATACAGCGGTGTACTGATATGTGAGGTATGGGGTATACTAGATGCAGTGTGAACAGGTAAATTTTAAATACTGCACTGTATTGATATGTGAGGTACAAGTGTGCCGTATATATATATATATATATATATATATATATATATATATATACATACAGTGGGATGCGAAAGTTTGGGCAACCTTGTTAATTGTCATGATTTTCCTGTATAAATCGTTGGTTGTTACGATAAAAAATGTCAGTTACATATATCATATAGGAGACACACACAGTGATATTTGAGAAGTGAAATGAAGTTTGTTGGATTTACAGAAAGTGTGCTATAATTGTTTAAACAAAATTAGGCAGGTGCATAAATTTGGGCACTGTTGTCATTTTATTGATTCCAAAACCTTTAGAAATAATTATTGGAACTCAAATTGGCTTGGTAAGCTCAGTGACCCCTGACCTACATACACAGGAGAATCCAATTATGAGAAAAAGTATTTAAGGGGGTCAATTGTAAGTTTCCCTTCTATTTTAATATTCTCTGAAGAGTAGCAACATGGGGGTCTCAAAACAACTCTCAAATGACCTGAAGACAAAGATTGTTCACCATCATGGTTTAGGGGAAGGATACAGAAAGCTGTCTCAGAGATTTCAGCTGTCTGTTTCCACAGTTAGGAACATATTGAGGAAATGGAAGACCACAGGCTCAGTTCAAGTTAAGGCTCGAAGTGGCAGACCAAGAAAAATCTCGGCTAGACAGAAGCGACGAATGGTGAGAACAGTCAGAGTCAACCCACAGACCAGCACCAAAGACCTACAACATCATCTTGCTGCAGATGGAGTCACTGTGCATCGTTCAACCATTCGGTGCACTTTACACAAGGAGATGCTGTATGCGAGAGTGATGCAGAGGAAGCCTTTTCTCCGCCCACAGCACAAAAAGTGCCGCTTGAGGTGGGCTAAAGCACATTTTGACTAGTCAGCTTCATTTTGGAATAAGGTGCTGTGGACTGATGAAACTAAAATTTAGTTATTTGGCCATAACAAGGGGCGTTATGCATGGAGGAAAAAGAACACAGCATTCCAATAATAACACCTGCTACCTACAATAAAATATGGTGGTGGTTCCATCATGCTGTGGGGCTGTGTGGCCAGTGCAGGGACTGGGAATTTTGTCAAAGTTGAGGAACGCATGGATTCCACTCAGTATCAGCAGATTCTGGAGACCAATGTCCAGGAATCAGTGACAAAGCTGAAGCTGCGCGGGGGCTGGATCTTTCAACAAGACAATGACCCTAAACACTGCTCAAAATCTACTAAGGCATTTATGCAGAGGAACAAGTACAACATTCTGGAATGGCCATCTCAGTCCCCAGACCTGAATATAATTGAAAATCTGTGGTGTGACTTTGGAAGCCATCAAACCTGAATGAACTAAATATGTTTTGTAAAGAGGAATGGTCCAAAATACCTTCAACCAGAATCCAGACTCTCATTGGAACCTACAGGAAGAGTTTAGAGGCTGTAATTTCTGCAAAAGCAGGATCTACTAAATATTGATTTAATTTCTATTTTGTGGTGCCCAAATTTATGCACCTGCCTAATTTTGTTTAAACAACTATAGCACACTTTCTGTAAATCCAATAAACTTCATTTCACTTCTCAAATATCACTGTGTGTGTATCCTATATGATATATTTGCCTGACATTTTTTATCGTAACAACCAACGATTTATACAGGAAAATCATGACGATTAACAAGGTTGCCGCCACTGTATATATATATATATATATATATATATATATATATATATCGTATACAGCAGTGTACTGATATGTGAAGTACGAGGTATTATAGATGCAGTGTGTATAGATATATAAATTGACCGGAAAAAAAAATACTCAATTGGTAGTTCTATAGAAAAACTAAGTCACAGAGGCCAAATACCTAAAATATAACTTTTATTCTTAATACTAAAAGATCAAAAAGGTCCCTTTCAGGGGACTACTACAAATACAACACAGACAAACAGCCAAACAACCGTAAGCGGCCGATAAGGAACAGAAGGAGATGCTCTGGTACTGACAGCGGGTGCTGGGCAACCATATGGGGTCCCTGGTGTGACCCTAAGGTGTCCCTGGTCTTATTCTCTGCCCAGAGATGCCCCCAGATGGTAAAAGCACTCTGTCCCCGTGCCTAAGACTATCTGTCCTTAAAAAAGCCCTTACCACACAGATCGGCCCATATGGATGCCCGGGTCATTCAATGCGTTAATTAAATTCCTGATAGATAATATACTATTGGTCTCCCTTCTAGTCTCCAATGCGTTAATTAAATTCCTGATAGATAATATACTATTGGTCTCCCTTCTAGTCTTGACGCGTTTACCCTATTAAACATAGGTTCATCAGGAGACAATGAAGGTAGTCGGTGGCCCACCCACAATGCTTGGTGGCCACACCCCAATGGTTTAACACACATAAACCAAAATCAAAAGAGAAAACAATTAAATAATAACTGGAGCAACCCCAAGATCGCATGTATCTGCCACGGATTTCACAACAATAAAGTAATATGACAAATAACAGCCAGTTCAGATAGAAATGATAATTTAGATTGATTCAATACTTATCTTATGCTGTATGAGTCCGAAGCGGCGACCTGCGGGTTGGGGTGCTCCAGGGGGCACTGAAAATAAGGCTCCCTGGGCAGAGAATAAGACCAGGGACACCCTAGGGTCACACCAGGGACCCCATATGGTTGCCCAGCACCCGCTGTCAGTACCAGAGCATCTCCTTCTGTTCCTTATCGGCTGCTTACGGTTGTTTGGTTGTTTGTCTGTTTTGTATAGATATATAGTATATACAGCAGTGTACTGATATGTGACGTACGAGGTATAATAGATGCAGTGTGTACAGGTATATTGTATATACAGCGGTGTACTGATATGTGAGGTATGGGGTATACTAGATGCAGTGTGAACAGGTAAATTTTAAATACTGCACTGTATTGATATGTGAGGTACAAGTGTGCCGTATATATATATATATATATATATATATATACATACAGTGGGATGCGAAAGTTTGGGCAACCTTGTTAATTGTCATGATTTTCCTGTATAAATCGTTGGTTGTTACGATAAAAAATGTCAGTTACATATATCATATAGGAGACACACACAGTGATATTTGAGAAGTGAAATGAAGTTTGTTGGATTTACAGAAAGTGTGCTATAATTGTTTAAACAAAATTAGGCAGGTGCATAAATTTGGGCACTGTTGTCATTTTATTGATTCCAAAACCTTTAGAAATAATTATTGGAACTCAAATTGGCTTGGTAAGCTCAGTGACCCCTGACCTACATACACAGGAGAATCCAATTATGAGAAAAAGTATTTAAGGGGGTCAATTGTAAGTTTCCCTCCTATTTTAATATTCTCTGAAGAGTAGCAACATGGGGGTCTCAAAACAACTCTCAAATGACCTGAAGACAAAGATTGTTCACCATCATGGTTTAGGGGAAGGATACAGAAAGCTGTCTCAGAGATTTCAGCTGTCTGTTTCCACAGTTAGGAACATATTGAGGAAATGGAAGACCACAGGCTCAGTTCAAGTTAACTATATAGTATAGTATATACAGCATTGTGGGGTCCCAATTTAGATTCTTGCTATGAGGCCCAGTGATTTCTATGTATGCCCCTGCCCTTAGTTATATATTTCAGTAACATAGTAACAAAGCAAAGTTTGTAAGACTGAAAAAAATAAATCTGTTGACCCAATTCAACCTGTTATCCTGCAAGTTGATCCAGAGGAAGGCAAAAAAAAAAATATAAAAATGTGAGATAAAAGCCAATTTTCCAAATTGTAGAGGAATAAAATAGTTCCTGATTCCAATCAGGCAGTCAGAATACTCCCTGGATCAACAAGCTATCCAGAAATCTAATAACTATAACCAGTAATATTATTACACTCCAAAAATGCATCCAGGCCCCTCTTAAACTCTTTTAGTGAATTCATCATCACTCTTTTAGTGAATGTAAAAAAATATATATATATAAAAAGAAAAAAGATAAGACCTTATATACCTATTTTCAGGTGAATTGGAACACTTTGATAAATAGTAAATTTCAAGAAATTGGCTCATCGCTAATCTGCAGAATGACAATTTATGTTGTGACACTTTATTGCGGATTTCAGCCTTTAAGCCACCGCCATTTCCATAGCAAAAATGTTTGTAGCAAATGAAGTTTTTGCTGATGTTTTGGTTATGATTTTTGCAACATATCCACAGCAAAATCTGCTGCAGACGTTTCCGTTCTTTTTTCAGTTAAGTGTAGAATACCCTGCCAATAAAGTCATTAACTTGTTGACAGAATTCAAGAAAATGAAACTATTTAAAAACATTCCACAAAATATTCAAGTAGTTTATGCCTTAAAAGCATTTTACTTGTTCCCTAGTTGCCATATATTTTGTTGACTCAAAAAAACATTTTTGCATTTTTGTTTATTCACTTTGTCATTACTAAAGATTCCACAGCATAATTTAATTTTAATACTGTAGGCATTATCTAATTCTTTTGGCTTTCAATAATCTTTAGCTTGGTAATTACATATGCATTTTATTACATCATGAATTTAAGGATATAATAGTAAGAAAAAATACAAAGCATAGCAGTTCTAATAAGAAGTTTTTACTTAGTTGTTATCATCAATAGATTTTCATTATTTAAATATACAAATAAAATATTACTAATAATAAGGGGAATTTTTATGACCTATAAAATGAACAGAGCTACTGAAGGAATTTTATAGTATCGTCCCTATGTACTTATAATTGACTGTATTGCTGATGTAAAGTTCTGACACATTTCACTAATATGACCTGGATCACCATGGGGCACAATGATTTCAGTCACCTTAATAGATGAAAATAACATTCTGGAATTTGCAAAGAATAGATTTTGACCAGGGCAATAGTGCCTGACACTTTATAATAGCACCTTTTTATAGTACAGAACAAATTCCCTTAAAAGTTTTATTCTCAGGGGAGATGAGCACCCTTTGCTTAAGCATGCATCCATCATTTCCTGTTTTTGCAGTAGACTCCTCTCTTTCACATGCTGCCCAGTTTATGAATATTTAGCATCATGTTCCATGGTAGCTGTAGCTAGTTCAAGATTAAAGCATGCAGTATTTTAATCTCACGTGTTTATACCATAAAAAAATAAAATAAGCAAAAACACCAGAATATGCCCATATACTTTTTAGGGCACCAGCATTTTTTTGCTATGGTTTTTGTAATGGATTCAGTGGCATTCTTATATGGCTGGGTGAACCATATGTTTTCTATGGTAAAAGAGATTTAAAAATCCTTGAAACCAACAGAGCTACCGCATGCTATGTTTTTGAAAATAATACATAAAGACAAATAAGACACCAAATTAACAAATAAACTAGTAGCAAGAAAATGCTTGTATGTCCTGTATGTCATATTTTCCATAGACCTTCAGCTAAATTTCTGAAGTCTTTCAGAAGTTTTAGCAAGTATTGCAAGACTTACTTAATTTTTTCAAGTGTCACTTCATTTATTTGCATAAATTACTGTATCAAAATATCAAGCCGAACTCAGATTCTTGCCTTATTAACGAAGCTGAGGTCAGATACTATTCATTTAAACAAGTGGGTTTGGATAAAGCAATCCGAACCCGATTAACTATTGTTTCGATTAACAATAGTATGCACCTATAAGCATAAATTTTGCATTTAAGTTTTGTTTTTGCACCTTTTTTGTAGTGAGAATATCAACTCCGAATGTTAGCTGAAGGTATATGTAAAATATGAAATGCAGGACACGCAAGCATGTTTTGCTACTAGTATTTTTATTAATTAGGTGTCTTTAAGTATTATTTTCTAAAACACTGCGTGATGTTGCTCTGTTGGATTTTTAGGAATTTTTTAATCTCTTTTACTATTGAAAAATGTGATTCACACAGCCATATAAGAATGCCACTGAAAACCACTACAAAAACCATAGCACCAAATGCAGGTGCCGTAAACAACATATGGGCATAATCTGTCCGAGTAGTACACCACTTTTACAGACTAACAATAATACGCACAAAACCGAAGATAAAATCGATTTTAGAGGATTGTTAGGAAACATTCTTTCCTGTATATTTACTTGTATATAAAGTGCAAGTGCTGCCAAAAAAATACAAGAAAGAGGCACTCTGATACAACCTGTATATCACATAAATGCTCATTCACATTGTGGTACAATTGTTCAGGTAGTGGGACTCCTACACTCATTAAGCCTATGCACTAAGTGAAAGGGGTGCCAAAAATTACAAGAAACCAACACTCCAATACACACTTTGTTACACATAAAGGTGGGCTGGTGACCCGCTAAAACATTGGGGGCGAGGGCCTTCTGCTGGGCTTCACCATCTAATACATTAGGGGTGAGGGTCTGCTGCTGAGCTGACCATCTTAAACATAGGGGTGAGGGTCTGCTGCTGAGCTGACTCTCTAAAACATAGGGGTGAGGGTCTGCTGCTGAGATGACTCTCTAAAACATTAGGGATAAGTTTCTGCTGCTGATCTGACCATCTAAAACATTATGAGCGAGGGCCTGCTGCTGAGCAATAACTGCGTTGGTCAGGGCACGGGTGATGTTACGGAACACATGCTGGTGTTTAGGCAGAGACAGTACACTGGGAAAAATTGTGGCGGCTAGGGACTGAGTAACGAGGGACAGCCGCCGCCATCAGGCTGCGGAAAGCCTCAGTGTCTACAAGCCTAAATGGCAACATTTCCATGACCAGCAATTTGGAAAGGTGCCCATTTAGTGCTATGGCCTGTGGGTGGCTAGGTATTTGCGCTTTTGTTCAAAGGCCTGGGGTATGGACATCTGTACGCTGCGCTAGGACACAGAAGTGAATGTACTAGCTGGTGGTGCTTGTGAAAGTCCAGGTGCAGGCCGGGAGGCATCCGGGCCTGCATCTTGGACAGGGGATTGGCCAGCACGCAACACAGGGGAAGAGGAGGCAGTGGTGTGAGATTGTGGACCCAGGCGTTTAGCCCACCTATTAGGGTGCTTTGATGCCATGTGGCGGATCATACTGGTGGTGGTGAGGTTGCTAGTCTTCACGCCCCTGCTCATTTTGGCACGGCACAGGTTGCAAATGACAATTCTTTTATTGTCCGCACTTTCATCAAAAAAGCGTCAGACTATGGTAGACCTACCCCTTGGCAAGGGAGATTTCAGCAAGGGGGTACTCCAGGGAACAGTTGTGGGCCTGTTAGATGTGGCCCGCCTTCTCCCTTTTGACACCCTACTGCCTTTTACAGCCTGTTGCGGTGCTACGGATCCCTCCCACTCTGTACTGCTGTCCTTACTCGGCTTGTCAGGTTGGGTCAGTGATTTAATCGTCCACCACCTCCTCTTCCACTTTTGAGCACTAAAATGGCTCTAAAAAAGTAATGGAAAGGGCTAGAGGGCTGCAAATGGCAGCAAAATGTGGTTAAGAGCATGGCAAGTGCTCTGCAAACAAATGTAGATAGGGAAATTATTTTAAATAACAAATCTAATTGATTTATATGTAAAATTATAAAATAATAATCTTGATCTAGGAGGAGGAGGTCCATATGGAGTAGGAGGTTGAGGAAGAGGTGGATGTGGTAGTGTAGGTGGAAGGGGCAGTGGAGGAGAAGGAGGTCGCCAACACTGTGTTTTGTTTTTGTTTTTATTTAATTATTTATATTTTTTGTAAAACTAAAACTAAGAGAAAGTGCGCTGGAGTACATCAATGCCTGGGTTAGGCCAGTATACATGTCTATTCTGCACAAGGTACGGACAAGTACTGTTGGATCCCTGCCTGGTTCCTTTTAATGAATGTGAGCTTGTCCACATTGGTTGTGGACAGGCGGCTGCGCTTCTCTGTGATAACCCGCTCCTGCCAAGCTAAACAAACATTAAGACAATACACTGGCTGCAAGGCAGGCCAGCACCTCCAAGACGTAAAGGACAATCTCAGGCCATGTGCCCAATTTGGAGACCCAGAAGTTGAAGGGGGCAGACCAATCAGTCAGTACGTGTAGGCGTGTGCACACATACTGCTCAACCATGTTGCACATCCCCGTGACGGCCTTGATCCAATTGGATATCTTCCCTATCAACTTTCAATGTTCTTTTATGCGGCTTCCATTGTGATCACGGGTAACGGGGAATCAGGGTTCCATGCCAGAGAAGAAAGGGATACCACATCCAAGGGAGGTCAATGGATGAAATTAAATGTGATTGAGCGGAAATGTGGGACAAATTATTGAAACAGAAGCTTTCAAGTAAAGTAGGGGGCGCGAGGAAATTATCCACTCCAGACTCAGATAGGTAGTGACGATAAATAACAATTCTGGACTTTTAAGATGCCCTGTTATTGGAATGATTCATAAAAAAATTACAGGGAATGTCACTGGGGTATTTTTGATTTGGAAACGTTAGACAGGAGAGGCTCTGCTGCCGCTTTGTTGACTCTAGATAACACCTGCCTGATCGCACATCCCCTTATTGGATATCTTCTCTATCAACTTTTGATGTTTTTTTCTGCGCCTACCATGGTGATCACAGGTAGCGGGGAATCAGGGTTCCACGCCGGAGAGGTAGCGTGAAAAAGGGATACCACATCCAAGGGAGGTCAATGGCTGAAATATGATCGATCGGAAATGAGAGACAAAGCATTAAAGCAAAAGGATCGAATGAAAGGAGGGGGCGCGCGTTAATTAAAGGTGAATTTTAGAAATTTAAGTCCCTGTCACCTATGCTGAGCAGGGTTTTTTCATCAGCAACAATGAGTTGATGTCAACCACCAATGGAACAGACGATTTTTTAAAATTTCAGTCCCTGTCAATGCTGCAGAGCAGAGGTTTATTCACAGCAAAAATGGTAAAATGTCACCCAAGAATGTAACAAATGCTTTTGCACACTGCTCCCTCTTTTGCTGTGCTGGTGCCTCTCTGCGACCACCGCCTTTTCCTCCGAACTAGACAAGTCACGCCCATGACCTTGATTCCCTGTGGGGTCTAGTACCTCATCATCCTCCACATCATCTTCCACCTGCGCTTTACCCCTGCCCTACTTGTCGGTCTGCAGACTGCAGAAAACCGCAGCAGTTGGCAACTGTGTTTTGTCATCATCAGAAACGTGCTGCATTGGTCTTCAAATGTCCTCATCCTGAAACATAAGTTGTTGGGCATCAGTGCATTCAATCTCTTCCACTTCTGGGGCAAGGCTATGAAGATGGCCCATGGAAACCCTGCCAGCAGAGTCATCAAAAAGCATAAGAGATTACTTGCAAGGGGTTGAGTTATAAGACAGGTGGCCATGGTCTGTAGGTGCCAACTCTGATCTTTCATAAGGAGACTGGGTGGGAGACAATGCAAAGGAACTGTAGGCAGTGTCAGCCCCCCAATGTACTATTGTCTGTACTTGTTCTGGCCTCGCTATTCATACTATCCTAAATGCAATGTAGGCCGCAAATGTACTTTCTAGCGCAAAAGATGAGCATGTCACCCAACAATGTAACAGAAAAATTTGTGAAATGTATTTCCTTGTCCACTAGGTAGAGCAGGGGTATAGCACAGCCAAAAATTGGTGAATGTCACCCAACAATGAAACAGAAAAATTAGTAAAATATATTTCCCTGTCCACTAGGTAGAGCTGCGTTATATCACAGCCAAAAATTGGTGAATGTCACCCAACAATGTAACAGAAAAATTAGTAAAATGTATTTCCCTGTCCACTAGGTAGAGCTGGGGTATATCACAGCCAAAAATTGGTTACTTTCACCCGACAATGTAACAAACGAATTAGTGAAATGTATTTCCCTGTCCACTATGTAAAGCTGGGGTATATAACAGACAAAAATTTGGGAATTTCACCCAACAATGTAAAACACAAATTAGTGAAATGTATTTCCCTGTCCACTATGTAGAGCTGGGGTATATCACAGCCAAAAATTGGTGAATGTCACCCGACAATGCAACAGACAAATTAGTGAAATGTATTTCCCTGTCAAATATGTAGAGCAGGGGAATATCACAGACAAATATATTGGAAATTCACCCAACAATGTAACAGACAAATTAGTGAAATGTATTCCCCTGTCTTCTATGTAGAGCAGAGGTATATCACAGCCAAAAATGTTGTGAATTTCACCCGACAATATAACACACAAATTAATGAAATGTATTTCCCTGTCCACAATGTAGAGCAGGGGTATATCACAGCCAAAAATTGGTGAATTTCACTCGACAATGTAACAGCCAAATTAGTGAAATTTATTTCCCTGTTCATTATGTAGAGAAGGGGTATATCACAGCCAAAAATGAGAGAATTTCACCCGACAATGTAACAGATAAATTAGTGAAATATATATCCCTGTCCACTATGTAGAGCAGGCGCATATCACAGGCAAAAATTTGTGAATTTCACCCAACAATGTAACAGACAAATTAGTGAAATGTATTTCCCTGTCCACTATGTAGCGAAGAGGTATATCACAGTCAAAAATTGGTGAATTTCACCCGACAATGTAACAGACAAATTAGTGAAATGTATTTCCCTGTCCACTATGTAGAGCTGGGGTATATCACAGCCAAAAATTTGATAATTTCACCCAACAATGTAACAGACAAATTAGTGAAATGACTTAAAAGAACATAAAAAATGTAAAAAAAATAAAAATAATAATCTTGATCTAGGAGGTGGAGGTCCATATGGAGCAGGAGGTTGAGGAGTCGGTGGACGTAGCGGTGTAGGTGGAAGCAGCGGTGGAGGAGGAGGAGGTAGCCATGGTTTTAATTATTTTATTATAATTTTTTTTTGTTAATTAGGGTACACCCCAAAACATTGGGAAATATTAAAAATACAACAATGAGAAAGTGCGCCGGAGTATAACAATGGATGTGTAAGGCCGGTATGCATGTCTATTCTGCACAAGGTACGGACAAGTCCTGTGGAATCCATGCCTGGTTCATTTTAACAAATGTGAGCTTTTCCACATTGGCTGTGGACAGGCGGCTGCGCTTCTCTGTGATAACGCCCCCTCCCGTTCTAAACAAACATTCAGATATTACACTGGCTGCAGGGCAGGCCAGCACCTCCAAGGCGTAGAGGGAAAGCTCAGGCCATGTGCCCAATTTGGAGACCCAGAAGTTGAAGGGGGCAGACCATTCAGTACGTGTAGGCGTGTGCACATATACTGCTCCACCATGTTGCTGAAATGCTGCCTCCTGCTAAGACGTTCCATATCAGCTGGTGGTGCTGGTTATTATGGCATGCTGACAATGCTTTTTCACATTTCGGCCATGCTAACCCTGCCTTCTGAGGTGCTGGCGGTACCCCAGCTACGTTGGCAACCTCTTCCTCCTTCTCTGCCATCGCCTTGTGCTTCCACTGTGCCCCCGCTGTCAGGTGGGAATGCCATCAGCAGCGCGTCTACCAGCGTGCACTTGTACTTGCACATCTTACGATCACGCTCCAGTGACGGAATTAAGGACGGTACATTGTCTTTGTAACGGGGATCCAGCAGCGTGGCCACCCAGCAATCAGCACAAATTAAAATGTGTCCAACTCGGCAGTTGTTGCAGAGACACTGCAGCATGTAATTGCTCATGTGCGCTAGGCTGCCCAGAGGCAACAACAAGCTGTCCTCTCTGGGAGGTGTATCGTTTGTGCCCTCTGTATGCCCCCAGCCATGCACCAGTGATGGCCATGAGCTGGTTTGGGTGCTACCCTGCTGTGAACATGATTCCTCCTCCTCCATCTCATCCTCATCATCCTCCACCTCGTCATCCTCCAGAAATATGCCCTGGCTGGAAAATTGTGTACCTGGCATTTGTGGGTGCAGGAACACATTCGGAGCCACTTGTGACTGACTGGCCTGAAACCCTTGGAAATGATCCCTCTTCCTCCTCCTCCTGTGCCACATCCTCTTCCATCATCACCCAAAGTGTTTTTTCAAGGAGGCATTGAAGTGGATAGTAATGCTGAGAACGGCATCATCGGCACTGGCCATGTTGGCGGAGTACTCGAAACAGTGCAACAAGGCACATAGGTCTCGCATGGAGGCCCAGTCATTGGTGGTGAAGTGGTGCTGTTCCGCAGAGCGACTCACCCCTGCATGCTACAGCTGAAACTCCACTATCGCCTACTGCTGCTTGCACAGTCTGGCCAGCATGTGCAAGGTGGAGTTCCACCTTTTGGGCACATCGCATATGAAGTGGTGAGCGGGAAGGCCGATGTTCCGCTGCAGCGCTGACAGGTGAGCAGCAGCAGGGTGAGAACGCCGAAAAGCGCGCACAGATGGCCTGCACTTTCTGCAGAAGCTCTGACATATTGGGGGCATTTTTCAGGAACCTCTGCACCACCAAATTCAACACATGCACCAGGCAAGTTATGTGCTTTAAACTGGCTAGGCCCAGAGCTGTTACGAGATTTTGCCCATTATCGCACACTACCTGGCCCGGCTTGAGTCTCACCGGCACCAAACACTCATCGGTCTGTTGTTCCAGGCCCGTCAACAGCACCTGCGTGGTGTGGGGTTTGTCCCCCAAACATATAAGTTTAAAACTGCCTGCTGTCATTTACCCCTGGCTGTGCTGAAGCTGGTGGTTAAGGTGTTACACTGAACGAATGAGGAGGCAGTAGAGTATGAGGAAGCGGAGTAGGATGAGGAAGCAACAGCAGGCAAAGAGAAGCCCCAGCAATCCTCAGTAGTTCAAGGACATGCGCCAAACTGCTAACCGCCTCAGGCCCAGCCACGACTGCATTTACCCAGTGGGCTGTAATGGAGATTTAATGTCCCTGACCATGCTTACTGGTCCACGTATCTGGAGTGAGGTTCACCTTGCCACAGATGGTGTTGCACAGTGCACACCTGATTTTGTCCCCTACTTGGTTGTGCAGGGAAGGGATGGCGGCTGGTCACAATGTACTGTGGGACAGCCACTGCTATAAGGCTTTTAAAACTCTCCGTCTCCACCAGAAGGAATGACAGCATTTCAAAGGCCAGTAATTTTGAAATGATGGCATTCAGAGCAAGGGATCGTGGGTGGGTAGGGGGTACTTCCTCTTCCGCTCCAGTGTTTGGGAGATAGACAACTAAATGCTTCCATGGGACATTGTGGAGATGCAGGTAGTGCTCATGTTGACAACATTTATGCCTCGCCTCAGGCACAGTGTGCAAACCACTCGTGTCTTGTCTTCAGCACATTGTCTGAAGAACTGCCGCACCAGGGAACTCCTTGGAGGTGGCTTTGGTGTGCTCGGTCCTTTGGTGTGGTGGGCAGTAGCATGCATACTGTCTAAGGGACTGCTGCTCAGCTTTTGCACCCTGCTCCATCTTCTGCTGTGCTGGTGGCTCTGTGCGACCACCGGGGTCGAGGACCTCATTGTCCTCCACATCATCTTCCACCCAGTCTTCATCCCTGCCCTCCTTGTCAGTCTGCAGACTGCAGAAAGCCACAGCAGTTGGCACCTGTGTTTCGTCATCATCCGAGATGTGCTGCGGTGGTCCTCCCATGTACTTATCCTGAAACATAAGTGGTTGGGCATCGGTGCACTCAATCTCTTCCACTTCTGGGGCAGGGCTAGGTGGATGGCCCTGGAAAACCCTGCTAACAGAGTCATCAAAAAGCAGAAGAGACTGCTGCATGACTTGGGGCTCAGACTGCTTGGTTGATTTGCAAGGGGGAGAGGTAAAGGACTGATGGACATGGGCTACAGGTGCCAACTCTGATCTATCAGCAGGAGACTGGTTGAGAGACAATGTGAAGGAACTAGAGGCACTGTCAGCCACCCAATCTACTATCGTCTGTACTTGTTTTGGCCTCACCATTCGTAGAGCTGCATTCGGCCCTACCAAATAACGCTGAAGGTTCTGTCGCCTACTCGCACCTAAGGAAGGTGTTTCACTTGTGCGTGTAGCTGGCACAGATCAACCACGTCCTCTCCCTGCAACAGGAGCTCCACCAGCAGCATTCTTTCCTCATTCTTTGCGTTCACCAACCAAACTAATAGATGGTTTATGTCAGGCGACAATGTAACCGCCAATAGTCAACAATTAAGTTCATTGACAGTAAGGCAGTGCCGGTGTCATAAAGAGGAAAATTTTCTTGAGGTCACACAAAAGTGTGACAGGTGAATTTTATGCAATTACTTTCCGATCACAATTTTTTTTTTATTTGTCAACCAACAATATAACAGCAGTATTGACTGGTTGTATTGGACTGTCACAAATGCAGCAAAGGCCCCAAATGTAGTGTCTTGCACAAAATGTTTTTTTTTTTTTTTAAATCACAATATAACTGCAGTATTTAAAGCTTGGATTTCATTGTGAGAAATGCAGCAATTGCCGCAAATCTAGTGTCTTGCACAAAATTTGATTTTTTTTAATTTTTTTTCCCAGAATATGATTGCATTATTTAAAGCTTGTATTGGACTGTCATAAATGCAGCAAAGCCCACAAATGTAGTGTTTGCACAAAATGGGCGTTTTTTTTTTTTAAACCAAAATATAACAGCAGTATCTAACGCTTGTATTGGACTCTCAGAAATGCAGCAAAGGCCGCAATTGTGGTATCTTGCACAAAAAATTGTGTTTTTTTTTAAACCCAGGATATAACTACAGTATTTAAAGCTTGCATTTGACTGTCACAAATGCAGCAAAGGCCTCAGATGTAGGGTCTTGCACAAAATGGGTGTTTTCTTTTTAAAACCAGAATATAACAGCTGTATTTAACTCCTGTATTGGACTGTCACAAATGCAGTGCAGGGCGCAAATGTACTTTTTATCAAAAAATATATATAATTTGTCCCCACAGAATCTACCAGATGGATTTACTTGGATTGTACTTTACAGAAGAAAATGTGAATATGTCACCCCCTGAGTCCCTGAACTCAGAACTATTCTCTATATTTTTTTGCCTTCCCCTGGCACATATGCAGTGCAGGTGCACTTAAATGGGTATATGTTGCACACTGAACTAAAAAAACAGGCTTAAATTATTGACCTTGACACCCCTCAACATATGCTGTGCTGGTGCACTGAACGTGCACAAAATGCCCACCGACGCCCACCTAACTAACAGACAAAAAATGTTGCACTGCACCAACAAATCAAAATTGCTGTAGATCGCAGAGTTGACAAGTTCTGATAACAGATAGATTATTTCCTATTCTCTCCCTCACAGCAGCAGCATCCTTTCCCTACACTAGTAAGAGCAGAGTGGCATGCAGCGCTACGTAACTCCAGCTTATATAAAGGCTGGGTCACATGCTGCATTGACCAATCACAGCCATGCCATTTGTAGGCATGGCTGTGATGGCCTCTAAGGGCACAAGAGTCAAACGCCTGTTGATTGGCTGCTCTGCAGCCTTTTAAAAAGTTCCATTAAAGGTCCAAGGTCCAAATATCCTAAAGTTTGGTATGAACCCGAACTTTACAGTTCGAGTTCGCTCAACCCTAGTCCTGGCGATTTGTCTATTTTAATCTTTTTAAGATGCCGCTGTACTTCTTCCTGGGTTAGACAGGGCACTTTTAATGGGGAATTTACTTTTAAATTCTACATTTCATCTGACAGTTGACTTTCACTGTGCACTGTGAGGTAGAATAAAGCTGTGAGCCGCACCCACAACAGACCATGTGACACAGAAGCTACCAGGTGCAAAAGAATGTTACCAGCAAAATGAAGTGGCGTATTCCATACACATATAGACAAAAACTCACTCAAAAAGTGGCCTAAACGGGTGGAAATGCTCCAAACCCAGACACTGTAGCGTATCTATAATCAGGGGAGCAATTCCTCTGCATGCCGTCCGCAGACAACGGCAATCACCAGCAAAACATGCGTACAATGGAGGATGTTGGGGCGGACCGCATGCACCACAAGGACATCTTACACAAAATGATACATTGCGCAGATGAAAAAATGTATAAATACACAAATCACTGCAAAAAATTCACCAAAATGATATGCAACTGACAATACTAGCTAATTTCTCAAGCCGGTGTTAAAAGCTGAGAACTTTGCCAATAACTTCCAGTCAGGAACATATCGGAGCCCCCTGAATTGCTCCCCTGATTATAGGCACGCTACAGCATTTCCACCCGTTTAGGCGTTTCAGTGAGTTTTTTGTCTTTATGTGTATGGAATGTCCCACTTAATTTTGCTGGTAACGTTCTTTTGCACTTGGTAGCTTCTGTGTCACATGGTCTGTTGTGGGTGCGGCTAACAGCTTTATTCTACCTCACAGTGCATTGGTGATACTACTATGGAGGCATGTGAGAGTCTGGCTGTGAGTTGGTGTCTAGCACTGTTCAGGCCCTGTTCACACACCACGAGCAGTTGAGTAGTAGGACCCCATGCGTGCTGAGACACCGTGACGTGGTGCATGAGGGGCTACGATATGTTCCTGACTGGAAGATATTGGCAAAGTTCTCAGCTTTTAACATCGGCATGAGGAATTAGCTAGTATTGTCAGTTGCGTATCATTTCGGTGCATTTTTTGCAGTGATTTGTGTATGTATACATTTTTACATCTGCACAATGTATCATTTTGTAAGATGGCCTTGTGGTGCATGCGGTCCTCCCTGGCATCCTCCGTTGTACGCATGTTTTGCTAGTGATTGCCGTTATTTGCGGACCGCATGCGGAGGAATTGCTCCCTCGGTTATAGACATGCTACAGTGTCTGGGTTTGGAACATTTCCACCCGTTCAAGCCACTATTTTCAGTGAGTTTTTTTTATACTTTTAGTATGCACACACATTAAACAGGAGATGTAGCGCAGATAATGTTGCTGTCCACAGCATCTACGGAAAAAGTACACTGGATGTCACAGATACTTTAAGTATGCGCAAACATTAATCAGGAGATGTAGCGCAGATAATGTAGCTGTCCACAGCATCTATGGAAAAAGTTCACTGGATGTTGCAGATACTTTTAGTATGCGCACACATTAAACAGGAGATGTAGCGCAGATAATTTTGCTGTCTGCAGCATCTATGGAAAAAGTACACTGGATGTCACATATTTTTGGGATGCACAAACATTATACAGGAGATGTTCTCCAGGTAATGTAACTGTCCACAGCATCTACGGAAAAAGTACACTGGATGTCACAGATATTTTTGTGCACACGTTAAACAGGAGATTTAGCGCAGATAATTTCACTGTCCACAGCATCTACGGAAAAAGTACACTGGATGTCACAGATATTTTTAGTATGCACACACGTTATACAGGAGATACAGATGTAGCAGGGTTAGCACTCAAACTTTTAACTCAAATTAATTAAATCATTGTGTTAACGTGAAACAAAAGCCATTAAAAAACAATTGAAGGTGTTTGCGTTTCGAAGTGTCGCACTTCTTCCTCACTGGGGAAGAAGTGCAACACTTTGAAACGCGTCTGGAAATAAGACCTGCTCACCGATCCGAATCTAAGATCAACCCCTGCCAACAACTGGATACATCCAGGAATCTCTACACCCTCCCCCACATCAGCAATATACAAAGGGGTGAGAAAACAATTGGCTCACGAAGGGTCTTAACCATAAGTGACCTCGTGACACACTGTACAACGCTACTACGGTGGGAAGCGGTGAACAAGACGGCAATGAGATATAAAGTCTATGGGGAAAATTAGGTACCTTATGAGTTACATCTGTTACCGACTGTTAAATACTGAATTGATACAAAGCATCTAAATACACTGGATTGAGCCATCGCATACCACACTTATTTTTATGAGAAAATAATATGTGGACTGTGAGTCTGTCTCATACGCTACGACAAACTGATTAGTACTCACAATTGCAAATATTGCGTAACAATTAACAGACACTAACCAACAAACACCAGCAGGTCGAGTATATCCAGGAAAAACACCATCTGGTGGTAAATAGATACAATTACTCTTGTACTTACCAGCAATACATGCCTATTGAAGAACAGCACCATCTGGTGGAGAACAGGTGCAATTGTATGTGCCACATAGAAAGCATTTTTGATAAGCATAGTGTCAATAAAATACCATTAATTATATCAGCTACCCATGCTCTTTTGCTCTCTGGTGCACGAATGATGCGAGTCCCTGACTAATATTTTATGGTAAATATTTAATGCTGATATATATATATATATATATATATATATATATATATATATATATATATCTATATATTTCTGCTGCCACACACAATAGACCATAAAAAGACTTTTGGGTCTCTGACAAGTTTTTCAACTGAAAAAAAGAAAATGTCACTCCCTACGCTATCTTTCCCTTCAGCACAGGTCTCCCTGACTAACACTGAGCCGAACACGTGTCACCGGGTGCTATATAGCACCCGATGATGCGTTCCGACCAGCCAATCACTGTAATGCCAGTAACTAACATGACTACTGCATGCGTAGCAGCCAACAAATGTGCGGGGAGGAGATTTCAGCATTGCGCTCAAGCACATGCGGTATTCGGCCGAAAACCGCCCTTTTGACGTGCATCTAGATGCTCTAGCCAAACTGGTGTTCGGCCGAGCATGCTTGATTGACACTTATAAATAAGAACAAAGGAACTAGTAAGGTGGAAAAACCAGGAGGGGGCATTATAAAAACTATAGTACCAATGGTTTGAGTCACCAATCTCACCTACGAAGAAAAACTAGTTTTAGAGCCAGAGTACGAAGAAATGATTGAGTGGCTGGAATGGCTAAATTATAGAGCTAGGAGTTTAAATTAACATAATTGCATAGCATGTGCCACGACCAGGCCCCAGCTAGATACTGTACCTTTTCCCTTAAAGGGGTTGTCCTGGATTGAGGACTTTGTTCCATTAGTACAAGACAGACATACATATAACATACATCCATGTCCTACCTTTTCCATATGTTTCTGAAGCCCCATTTTCCTATAGGAAATTCTTCGCCGGAAGTGAAGTTTTCCTAGACTCAGTGACGTACCAGGTCCCTGGCAGGAGCGCTGAAGCCTCTTCTTCCAGCTGCTCAGGGAGCCCAGTGACGTCACCGGCACTGATGGGCGGGATTTAGCACCGCTCTAGTCAGTAAAATGGCTAGGAAGCCTCCAGCAGTGTGTAATTTAGCGCAGCGCAAAGGAGAGCATCGGAGCATGAACTGCTCCAATGCTCAAGTCAGGGGGCCTGCCTGGGTGAAAATAGAGCTTTTTCCGGGTTTAGCTCTGAACCTGGACAAGCACTTTAATGGAGTCTGAAGATTGTGCATTGCAGTCCTTCACTATCAAGTTATACAACAGAACTTATAGTCCTGCAGCCAACAATGGAAAGTGCAAAACATTATATCTTGTTTCCTTTTATCAATAAACTGGACATTCCACCACAGGTAATTGCCTGCCCAAGTAACTATACTTGCTTTGTGATCCCAGGAGCGGGTCATAACTATGGAGAGCTCTAAGATAATTACTGTAGTGAAAAGATAAATGTCTCAAGTAATTGCAACTATACAGCCATCTGGACTAACCAGACTACACTAAGGGCTGATATTTGGTGGTTATGTGGTGATGGGAAAATAAGAGCCCAGTTGATCCACAATTGCCAAGTAGAGTTTGCCTTGATTCAGTTGGTGATGCCTCTCCAATTGCTCTCTACAGGAAAATGGCTAGAGATCACTCATAAATATTATACGGGGAAGAGGGAAGCCCTCCAGGGAGCCTTTGATACTAACATCTATATAGATGAGATTGGAGCTCCTTGTGGAGTGCCCAATGAGTTCAAAGCAAGAAATCAGATAACAGCAGGGTGGAAGTCTATCATATGGTGGCTAACAATTAACAAGAATGTAGATCGGATTGATTGCATCTATTACAATCTACAGGTTTGTTAATTACACTAGAGATACCATTAAAGGAATAGCTGAACAGCTAGGCTCAACCTCCCATATGGCATAGCAAAACAGAATGGTCCTTGATATGTTATTAGCTGAAAATGGAGTGGTCTGCAAAATGATAAGAAGATACTGTTACACCTTTATCCCAAATAATACAGCACCTAACGGCAGCATTACCAAGACCCAAGAAGGATTGACAGTGCTATCCCAAGAATTATGATGATGTCTCCACTGTGTGACAAGTTTTTGTGAAAACCTTAAAGAGAAATGTGAGGATGTTTTTGAGGAGAATGTTAAATTTAAAACAGGAGGGAATAATTGGAAAAATCATGTTTAAAATGTGTTATAAACAGCTAACAGATGCAGATTGTGCAGGAGCACAATAAAGGAAGTTCTCTGAAACATCCTCATTAGGTATGTAGGCCTACAGTAAGTCCAGTTGCCTTGATTTATTCTTTACAGATGTCCTCAGTAGGGTTGAGTGAACCCAAACTGTAAATTTCGGGTTCGTACCGAACTTTAGGAGTTTTGGACCCTGAACCCGAACATTTCAGTAAAAGTTCGGGTTCGGGTTCGGGTTCAGTGTTCAGCGATTTCCTAGTGCTTCTTGAAAGGCTGCAGAGCAGCCACTCGACAAGCGTTTAACTATCTGACCTTAGAAGCAGTCACAGCCATGCCTACTAATGACATGGCTGTGATTGGCCAGAGCAGCATGTGACCTAGCCTCTATATAAGCTTGAGTCACATAGCGCTGCACGTCCCTCTGCTGTTACTAGTGTAGGGAGAGGATGCTGGTGATTTCAGGGAGAGAATAGGAGAGAATCTTTGTTCAGAACTGTAATCTAACTGAGCGATCTACATACATTTAGTTGTGTGGGTACAGTGCACAATCTTTTTACCCTGCCCTGAGCCCAGTGACAGAAAAAAAGAACTTTTATACGTTTGTTAGTTAGGTGGACGGTGGCGGTGGCCTTTTTATGCAAGCTCAGTGCACCAGCACTGCATCTGAGCTTTTGTGACATTCAAATCCAAGCTTAAAAAACTGCACTAATAATCTGGTTTTAAAAAAATCACCCTTTTTTGGCAATGTACAACATCTGGTGCATTTGCAGGATTAGTCAGTGTGCAATTTAAGCTAGAAATACAGCCATAGTTTTCTGTGTTTTTAAAAACACACTTTTCCAATGAACTGGAAAAGGACTGTGATCGGTGGTGTGATTACACACCACCAATCACAGTCCGAGCATTTGGGAGAGGTGGTGCTGGCCGTGGTCCTGATGGCTGCTGTCCATGGTGCTGATTGGTCCGGGAAAGAGGCGGGAGATTCAAACTCCGGCGCTCCTCTCTCCCCTCCTCTTCCTGTTGCTGCACATGCACCGTCCAGCACCGTCCTCACCAGCTCCTGCGATCCCGCCGTCGTCGGCACCCATCACCCTCCTGTACCCATCACCCTCCAGGTAGGTTAGGGTCAGTGAGGCAGAGGCACCATTAGGCAGGGATAGAAGGGAAAAGTTAGTTAGGAAAAAAAAAAAAAAAAAAAACTTTATCTGATTTATTGTTTTCTAGCTGTGAGACCCTAGACCATTTGCCATGAAGTCTTGTGGAAGACCTAAAGGGTTAACAAAGTTCGTAAAATCAGTTTTGAATACCTTGAGGGGTATAGTTTCTAAAATGGGGTCATTTTTGGGTGGTTTCTATTACGTAAGCCTCACAAAGTGACTTCAGACCTGGACTGGTCCATAAAAAGTGGGATTTGGAAAATTTCTGAAAAATTTCAAAATTTGCTTCTAAACTAAGCTATGTAACATCCCCAAAAAATAAAATGTCATTCCCAAAATAATACAAACATGAAGTAGACATATGGGGAATGTAAAGTCATCAAAAAATTTTGGGGTATTACTATGTATTACAGAAGTAGATAAACTGAAACGTTGAAATTTGAATTTTTTTTAAAATTTTTGGTAAATTTTGTATTTTTTTGTGCAAAAAAATTTACTTTTTACCAAATGTTAGCAGTGTCATGAAGTACAATATGTGACAAAAAAAAACAATCTCAGAACGGCATGGGTAAGTCAAAGCGTTTTAAAGTTATCAGCACTTAAAGTGACACTGGTCAGATTTGCAAAAAATGGCCAAGGCCTTAAGGTGAAATAGGGCTGAGACCTTAAGGGGTTAAGCTAGAAATACTGCCATCATTTTCTGGGTTTTTAAAAACACACTTTTTTGCCAAAATACCCAATTTTACAGCCCTTGCAGCATCAGCATGTGTGAAATTCAAAGGTTATATAAAGCTTTCATATTCAATTAGTAAAAAAAAAACATTGTTTTGGCAATATCAAACATCTGGATTAGTAACTGGGCAATTTAAGCTAGAAATACAACCAAAATTTTCTGGGATTTTTTTATTTTTTTTCCAAAATACCCAATTTTACAGCGCTTGCAGCGTAAGCACGTGTGAAATTCAAGGGTTATATACTGCTGTCATATTCAGTTATTAAACAAACTCCCAGTTTGGGCAAAAAAGTTTATTCTGCAGCCTTGGCTGCATATGTCATTGTGAGATACATCCTTTACATACTGTGGTTCTATTCAGTTATTTGAAATACAGCCATTTTGGGCAAACAAATTTAATTGCAGCCTAGTTTGGATCAGTCGGTGTGAGATACACCATTTAGATACTTTGGTTATATTCTTCTATTAATAAAATAACCTTTTTACTGTTGTTCTATTTAGTTATTTGAAATACAGCCATTTTGGGCACAAATCTTTAATTGTGGCCTAGTCTTGACCAGGGCATGTGAGATACACCCTTTGCATACTGTGGTTCTGTTCAGTTATTTGAAATACAGCCATTTTGGGCACAAATCTTTAATTGCAGCATAGTCTGGATCAGGGCGTGTGAGATACACTCTTTACATACTGTGGTTCTATTCTGTTATTTGAAATACAGCCATTTTGGGCACAAATCTTTAATTGCAGCCTAGTCTGGATCAGGGCCTGTGAGATACACCCTTTACATACTGTGGTTCTATTCTGCTATTAATAAAACACCCATTTAGGGCAAGATCCTAAATTTGAGAAATATGAGGAGAGCGTCAAATAAGGGACGTGGCCCAGGTCGTGGTGCTGCTGGTGGAGTTCCTGTTGCAGGGAGAGGACGTTGTCGATCTGTGCCAGCTACACGCACAAGTGAAATCCCATTCTCAGGTGCGAGTAGGCGACAGAGCCTGCAGCGGTATTTGGTTGGGCCTAATGCGGCTCTACGAATGGTGAGGCCTGAACAAGTACAGGCGATAGTAGATTGGGTTGCTGACAGTGCCTCCAGTTCCTTTACATTGTCTCCCACCCGATCTCCTGCTGAAAGATCAGAGTTGGCACCTGAAGCCGATGTCCATCAGTCTTTCACCTCACAATCAGCCAAGTAGTCTGAGCCCCAAGTCATGCAGCAGTCTCTTCTGATTTTTGATGACTCTGTTAGCAGGGTTTTCCCCGGGCCATCCACCTAGCCCTGGTCCAGAAGTGGAAGAGATTGAGTGCACCGATACCCAACCACTTATATTTCAAGATGAGTACATGGGAGGACAATCGCAGCCCGTCTCGGATGATGACGAAACACAGGTGCCAACTGCTGGGGCTTTCGAAAGTGTGCATATCGACAAGGAGGCAGGGGTGAAGACTGGGTGGAAGATGATGTGGAGGACGATGAGGTCCTCGAACCCACATGGAATCAAGGTCATGCGAGTGACCTATATAGTTTGGAGGAAAAGGCGGTGGTCGCACAGAGCCACCAGCAGTAGAGGGAGCAGGGTCAAAAGCGGAGTGGCCGTCCTCCAGACAGTATGCCTGCTACTGCCCACCGCAGCAAGGGACCGAGCACATCAAAGCCAGGAGTTCACTGGCATGGCACTTCTTCAGACAATGTGCTGACGACAAGACATGAGTGGTTTGCACACTGTGCAATCGGAGCCTGAAGCGAGGCATAAACATTCTCAACCTGAGCACAACCTGCATGACCAGGCATTTAAGTGCTAAAAACGAGCTGCAGTTGAGTAGACACCTCAAAAACCAAGAAAGGTCTCTGGCTCATCCTGCTTCCTCTTCTGCTGCAGTCTCTGCCTCTTCATCCACCTCTGGAGTGACAGTGCCACCTGCCACCCCGCAAACAGAGGATCTGCCAGCAACACTACCACCTGGATCACCAAGCATCTCCATAATGTCCCATGAAAGCGTTCAGCTGTCCATCTCTTAAAAACTGGAAAGGAAGAGGAAGTACCCCCCTACCCAACCGCAATCCCTAGCCCTGAATGCCAGCATTTCTAAATTACTGGTCTTTGAAATGCTGTCATTCTGTCTGGTGGAGACGGATAGTTTTAAAGGCCTTATGGCGGTGGCTGTCCCACAGTACGTCATGCCCAGCCGCCACTTCTTTCCAGGTGAGCCATCTCTTCCCTGCACAACCAAGTAGGGGACAAAATAAGGTGTGCACTGTGCAACGCCATCTGTGCCAAGGTGCATTTCACTATGGATATGTGGACCAGTAAGCACGGTCAGGGACATTATATCTCCATAACAGCACACTGGGTAAATGCAGTGGCGGCTGGGCCTGAGGCGGATAGCAGTTTGGCGCATGTCCTTCCACCACCGAGGATTGCAAGGCGAATCAGTTTGCCTCCTGTTGCTTCCTCCTCCTACTCTGCTTCCTCATCCTCTACAGCTCCTCATGCGGTCATCGTAACACCTTCACCACAAACTTCAGCACAGCCAAGGGTTGAGCTTGCCCTTTACCCCTTGGAGGTGCTGGCTTGCCCTGCAGCCAGTGTATTGTCTGAACGTGTGTTTAGCACGACTGCAGGGGGTTATCACAGGTTACATTTCCCAATGTTTTGGGGTGTACCCCAATTTTAAAAATAAAATTTAAAACCAAAAACCAGTGTAGGCTACCTCCTCCTCCACCCCCTCTTCTACCTACACCACCACATCGACAGCTACTTCAACCTCCTACTCCATATATATATATTTTAAATTTTATCACTTTGTGCAGTAGAGTTAACGCAGTGAAAGCGGATAAATTTGTGCAGCACACAAATACCGTACACTTTTTGAGTACTATATTCTTAGATAACACCCTGATTCTATATGTTGTTTTGGGGCCCACTGGTCTTTCACACCAGTTTATGTTTTCCTTTAAATTCTCTCACTGTGTGTAGCAGAGGTAACGCAATGAAAGCAGAAAATTTTGGCAGCACCCAAATACACTATTTGAGTAGTATATTCTTAGATAACACCCCACTTCAATATGTTGTTTTGGGGGCCACTGGTCTATCACACCAGTTATAATACTTTTTTTCTAATTGCGTTTGTCACTCTTTCTTGTTGTAGTATTGCTGCAGAAACGATCACCAGTCACAATGCTGCACTATACAAATCCACTATAATATGCTTCCTATATTAGAAAGTATATTATAAGTGTATTACTGTACTGCACACCAATCAATAGCACACCTTTACCAGTCCTTAAAAGGACTTTTGCAGACCTATTACCTAGCGATTTGTGTCGCTATTAACACTCTAACCTCCTCTCCCTGCTCCACACAGCAACCTCTCCCTACACTGACAAAAGACAGAATGTAAAATGGCAGCCAGATCGGGTCTATTTATAAGGTAGGGGGTATGTCCATGTGCTGAAGCGTCTCTATTGGCTGTCCTGTACCACCTGATGGATGTGTCATGGGTCAAAGTTCTTCACAATGTGAAAGAATATGGCCCGGCGAGTATCGCCATATGTTTACATGTTCGGGGAACGGCGAATGAGTAAAGTTCGCAGCGAAATGATTGCCGGGCAAACCGCAAGGCCATCTCTATTCCTGGGCAAAGCACTTTTAGATCTCCTTGGATCTCCATTTATCATTCTAATTTTGGTTCTACATATACTATCAGATATCAAACTCTTGGGATATACCCTTATACGGAATCTTGTGGCCATCTCAGCTAATCTCAGGTCCCTGACAGGACCCGTTTCCACTATCCTGGCTACCCGCAACATTTGGCTAAGAGGAAGGGACTTGATCATAGGTCTCAGGTGGTGACTTTCATACCTTAATAGGGTGTTCTTGCCTGTAGGTTTCACATATAAATCAGTGACCAACTTATATCTACTTGCCTCACAAGTCCTGATGACAGGGGACAACTGGACGTCAGTCTCTAACTTAGGATACGTGCGGGAAGGACATACAAGACAAATAACGGATAGCGAACGGACCGGGTCAAAACCAAGAGGACAACGTAGTACAGAGGGATAAGCAAAGAAAGGTCAGGAGAAGCCGGGTCATAAATACCAGGAGAGTTGAGAAGTACCAAAGGAGTCCGCAAAAATTAGTCAGGTGGAAGCCGAGGTCAATATACTAGGAAGGATGCGCAGTACAGGAGGAGCAGGCAAAGGATCGTCAGGGAACAGGATCAGGTAAGTACACAGGTATCCAACAACTGCCAGGAACCTAAATTAACAGGCAACCTGTGGCCAGCAAGCTGCCTGTATTTATAGTGGGGAGTGAGGGTCATGTGATGTGGCCAGCGTCACATGACCGACAGAACGACCAGTCGAGCACAGAGTGATCAGCTCGGCGCTCAAGGCAGACCTAGGAGCAGGGAGCCTCCCAGCTAGTAAAGCCGCCCTGGGAACGAGGTCAAACACAGATCCTCGCTCCCGAAGCTAAGCAGCAGGTCTGAGGCTGATGGGAGACCGAGTGCGCCTTCGGCACCCCGTTACAACATGGTTGATGTGGTGGCACCCATAGACGAAAGACTCCTCAAGCTGAGTCATATATATTTTTGCATAGGTGGGTGCCACATTGTACCCCATAGCGCTCCCCCTCAGCTGGACATAATAATCATCTTGAAATAAAAAGTAATTCCTGGTTAGGATGAATCTCAGCAATGTGAGCAGAAATTCTTTACATTCCTCTGTGTAATCAGTAAAACACAAACACAGTTGAACAGCCTGGAGACCCAACTCGTGCTCAATTGACGTGTAAAAACTACACATGTCAAAAGATGCCAGAGTGGCGTTCCCAGGTACCCTCAGGTCCCTAATTTGGGACAAAAAAATTGCTAGTGTCCCTGATATAGGACCTAGCGGACACAGCAAAGGGCCACAAGATCCTATCCAGGAAGACAGCTAAACTGCAAAATAAAGAGCCCCTACCGGACACAATAGGCCAGCAGGGAGGGGCCAACAGATTTTTTATTTATTATAGGGAGGATATATAATATAGGTGTTGTTAGTTTATCACAGAGTAAATAGGTGAACAATTTATCATCTATAATACCGCCATCCCTGGCTTGAATCAGCAAAACTCTAAGTTCCTTCAGCAGTCCAAATTTTGGATCATGTTGGACTTTCTGATAAATTCTCCCATCCGCCAGCTGTGACTTAATTTCCTGCATGTAGTAATCTGTGTCCATGACCACAATCCCACCACCCTTGTCAGCGGACTTGATGGTGAGGCTGTGGTCCGAAGCCAGCTAGTATATCATCAGAAGTCATATTAGCATGTTCCATAGGTCTCAATGTCACATCATATCTCAGTTTCTTAATATCTCTTCCAACTGATAAAATAAATGCTTCAACAGCAGGATGATTTATCATAGGATTAAAATCACTCTTGAGAAATAATCCAGTGCCATGTAAACCTAATTTACTCAACCCCTTTATATCAGTCAGGGGTCCGTCCTTTTGTCCAGCAGTCCACACCTTTAGCTTGATCATACGAAATAAAAAACTCTGTAGGTCCAACTCAATATTGAACCAGTTGGTTTTGGCGACAGGGCAATAGGACAAACCTTTATTCAGTACATCAATCTGGGCATCAGAAAGTCTAACTGAAGAGATATTTGCCACTGTGTTTTCTTTTTCACAGTCCTTGTTCTCTGTATCCTGGACTGTTTTTCTCTTCCTCCATTTGTGCTGGCCTTGCCCACCCCGCCGGGTTCTCTTGTCCCTGGACTTCGCTCTAGAAAAGGAGAACAAGGAGCTCCGCCAGCATTGGATGATTGAGTCTCAATCTTATCTCTTAACCCACGGTTGACTGGTTTCCTATTGTCCCCTGTTATGTTGAAACCTCTTTTGTCTCCCATAGGCCTCTGACTTTTCCTTGGGTCCCCTTGCCAGTTATAGATATAACCTGTAGAGTAATCATCCATATCTTTTGACCATTTACTTCTTTTCTTTGCCTGCAAATCACTCCTAAACTTATCAAAAACCGATTGGCTAGAAGACATATATGTATCAAAGTCCTCTGTAGTTAGCATTTTCTGCAAATTTTCCACCAAGGTCTTAATATAGGCCTCCAATATCGGTAATTCCTTTTGCAAAAATTCAACATTTAGCAAAATAAAATATAAAGCATATTTGTTGGAAATCTGCGTGAATCTTGCACAAAACTCTGGATTGTTCAAAAACAAATCCGGTCTAAGGTGTAAATGCATACCTCTAGGTATCCTGTGGAGGTGATGGTATCCACTCAATGCATGCAGATGCAATTCAAGGTTTATTGAGCGTTTAGATTCATTTTCAAACTTCTTTTTAATGTCCACAATAGAAGGGGTGGAGAAAAATTCTCTCCTCATCCTCTCTCGTATAGGAAAACACATCAGGGTTAATACTATCTGGCGTTGTATCCATGTTAGTGGTGCAAAGCTCCTCTGATCCAGACAATATGTACGAAAAAAATGTTGAAGAGCAGCACACAAAAAAAGAGTGGTGCAAAACCTTGAAAAAGACCAAGGACTAAGGTCTTGTTACATATGTGCAAAAAGAAGCCAAGGCAGCACTCAAGTATTCATGTCAAACAGTGGGTGATTTATTAACCCATGTGATAGCAGCAACGTTTCAGCTCACTCCATGGAGCCTTGGTCAAGCCATAATACATAGTGCAAAATCAGGTGCTTATATAGCATACATGATTAACAAAGTGATTACTCAATTACAAATCAATATCCATAAAAGCAGCATTAAAATCCATAAAAAAAATGATATAAGCAAAGTGTACATGATTTTGTAACAAATATATCCAAACAATCAGTCAGAAAGTGCAATGTACCAGTGATAAATACATAAATTCATGTGTCACCATATCATAAAGGACCCTTCATTAACCAATATCGGATCCCAGGTGTACATAACTATATACAGTACAGACCAAAAGTTTGGACACACCTTCTCATTCAAAGAGTTTTCTTTATTTTCATGACTATGAAAATTGTAGATTCACACTGAAGGCATCAAAACTATGAATTAACACATGTGGAATTATATACATAACAAAAAAGTGTGAAACAACTGAAAATATGTCATATTCTAGGTTCTTCAAAGTAGCCACCTTTTGCTTTGATTACTGCTTTGCACACTCTTGGCATTCTCTTGATGAGCTTCAAGAGGTACTCACTTGGAATGTTTTTCACTTCACAGGTGTGCCCTGTCAGGTTTAATAAGTGGGATTTCTTGCCTTATAAATGGGGTTGGGACCATCAGTTGCGTTGTGGAGAAGTCAGGTGGATACACAGCTGATAGTCCTACTGAATAGACTGTTAGAATTTGTATTATGGCAAGAAAAAAGCAGCTAAGTAAAGAAAAATGAGTGGCCATCATTACTTTAAGAAATGAAGGTCAGTCAGTCTGAAAAATTGTGTCCCCAAGGGCAGTCACAAAAACCATCAAGCGCTATAAAGAAACTGGCTCACATGTGGACCGCCCCAGGAAAGGAAGACCAAAAGTCACCTCTGCTGCGGAGGATAAGTTCATCCGAGTCACCAGCCTCAGAAATCGCAGGTTAACAGCAGCTCAGATTAGAGACCAGGTCAATGCCACATAGAGTTCTAGCAGCAGACACATCTCTAGAACAACTGTTAAGAGGAGACTGTGTGAATCAGGGCTTCATGGTAAAATATCTGCTAGGAAACTACTGCTAAGGACAGGCAACAAGCAGAAGAGACTAGAGATGTCGCGAACATTAAATTTTCAGTTCGCGAACGGCGAACGCGATTTTCCTCAAATGCTTGCGAACGGGCGAACCGGGCGAACCCCCATAGACATCAATAGGCAGGCGAATTTTAAAACCCACAGGGACTCTTTCTAGCCACAGTAGTGATGGAAAAGTTGTTTAAAGGGGACTAACACCTGGACTGTGGCATGCCGGAGGGGGATCCATGGCAAAACTCCCATGAAAAATTACATAGTTGACGCAGAGTTGGGTTTTAATCCATAAAGGACATAAATCACCTAACAATCCTAAATTTGTCATTGAAGGTTTCTTCCTCCACCCAGCCACGTACAACACCAAGGGTCCCCGAAAGGTGAATTTAATTGATTTTTTGAAAGGGGAGATGGTTAAAAAGACGCTGGCTCCCTCCCCTTTGTTTGAATCCACGCCACGGTCAATGTGTCTGCGCCATGCAATTTACTGTCACACCCGTTATGAGTGGTATTTTCTGTAGTACTATTATCATCAGTTTAATCCCTGTTACGTCCCATATCAGGGATTGCCTTTTGTTAAAAAAAATATAGGCTGGGTACCTTCAACTGCCTTTACAGTGACAGACCAAACTCTGATACACCAAACTGAATTGATTTTAGGAACCGGGAGATGGAAAAAGCAGCTTGGTCGGTCCTCTTACTCCCAAGTTGGGGCACTGCTCGTGCACGGAGCAATGTGCTGTGACACCCTATATGAGTGGTGTCTTAACTAGTACTATTCCTATCAGTTTAATCCCTGTTACGTCCCCTATCCGGGCATGTGTGTCGAATTGATTAATCATTGTCGAATAAACGACATCCTGAAATAATTTTGTTCTGAGCTCTGTACTTGCTTTGTATTGGAATTGAAGGGGATTTTTTAAATTGTCTGCATTATTTCTAATAAACTATTAAGAGTAGAGTTGAGCGAACACCTGGATGTTCGGGTTCGAGAAGTTCGGCCGAACATCCCGGAAATGTTCGGGTTCGGGATCCGAACCCGATCCGAACTTCGTCCCGAACCCGAACCCCATTGAAGTCAATGGGGACCCGAACTTTTCGGCACTAAAACGGCTGTAAAACAGCCCAGGAAAGGGCTAGAGGGCTGCAAAAGGCAGCAACATGTAGGTAAATCCCCTGCAAACAAATGTGGATAGGGAAATTAATTAAAATAAAAATTAAATAAATAAAAATTAACCAAAATCAATTGGAGAGAGGTTCCATAGCAGAGAATCTGGCTTCCCGTCACCCACCACTGGAACAGTCCATTCTCAGATATTTAGGCCCCGGCACCCAGGCAGAGGAGAGAGGTCCCGTAACAGAGAATCTGTCTTCATGTCAGCAGAGAATTAGTCTGCATGTCATAGCAGAGAATGAGGCTTCACGTCAGCCACCACTGCAACAGTCCATTGGCATATATTTAGGCCTAGCACACAGGCAGAGGAGAGAGGTCCCGTAACAGAGAATCTGGCTTCATGTCAGCAGAGAATCAGTCTGCATGTCATAGCAGAGAATGAGGCTTCACGTCAGCCACCACTGCAACAGTCCATTGGCATATATTTAGGCCCAGCACACACACAGGCAGAGGAGAGAGGTCCCGTAACAGAGAATCTGTCTTCATGTCAGCAGAGAATTAGTCTGCATGTCATAGCAGAGAATGAGGCTTCACGTCACCCACCACTGCAACAGTCCATTGGCATATATTTAGGCCTAGCACACAGGCAGAGCAGAGAGGTCCCGTAACAGACAATCTGGCTTCATGACAGCAGAGAATCAGTCTGCATGTCATAGCAGAGAATGAGGCTTCACGTCACCCACCACTGCAACAGTCCATTGGCATATATTTAGGCCTAGCACACAGGCAGAGCAGAGAGGTCCCGTAACAGACAATCTGGCTTCATGTCAGCAGAGAATCAGTCTGCATGTCATAGCAGAGAATGAGGCTTCACGTCACCCACCACTGCAACAGTCCATTGGCATATATTTAGGCCTAGCACACAGGCAGAGCAGAGAGGTCCCGTAACAGACAATCTGGCTTCATGACAGCAGAGAATCAGTCTGCATGTCATAGCAGAGAATGAGGCTTCACGTCACCCACCACTGCAACAGTCCATTGGCATATATTTAGGCCTAGCACACAGGCAGAGCAGAGAGGTCCCGTAACAGACAATCTGGCTTCATGTCAGCAGAGAATCAGTCTGCATGTCATAGCAGAGAATGAGGCTTCACGTCACCCACCACTGCAACAGTCCATTGGCATATATTTAGGCCTAGCACACAGGCAGAGCAGAGAGGTCCCGTAACAGACGATCTGGCTTCATGTCAGCAGAGAATCAGTCTGCATGTCATAGCAGAGAATCAGGCTTCACGTCAGCCACCACTGCAACAGTCCATTGTCATAAATTTAGGCCCAGCACCCAGGCAGAGGAGAGAGGTCCCGTAACAGACAATCTGGCTTCATGTCAGCAGAGAATTAGTCTGCATGTCATAGCAGAGAATCAGGCTTCATGTCAGCCACCACTGCAACAGTCCATTGGCATATATTTAGGCCTAGCACACAGGCAGAGGAGAGGTTCATTCAACTTTGGGTAGCATCGCAATATAATGGTAAAATGAAAATAAAAATAGGATTGAATGAGGAAGTGCCCTGGAGTCCAATAATATATGGTTATGGGGAGGTAGTTAATGTCTAATCTGGACAAGGGACGGACAGGTCCTGTGGGATCCATGCCTGGTTCATTTTTATGAACGTCAGCTTGTCCACATTGGCTGTAGACAGGCGGCTGCGTTTGTCTGTAATGACGCCCCCTGCCGTGCTGAATACACGTTCAGACAAAACGCTGGCTGCCGGGCAGGCCAGCACCTCCAAGGCATAAAAGGCTAGCTCTGGCCACGTGGACAATTTAGAGACCCAGAAGTTGAATGGGGCCGAACCATCAGTCAGTACGTGGAGGGGTGTGCACACGTACTGTTCCACCATGTTAGTGAAATGTTGCCTCCTGCTAACACGTTGCGTATCAGGTGGTGGTGCAGTTAGCTGTGGCGTGTTGACAAAAGTTTTCCACATCTCTGCCATGCTAACCCTGCCCTCAGAGGAGCTGGCCGTGACACAGCTGCCTTGGCGACCTCTTGCTCCTCCTCTGCCTTGGCCTTGGGCTTCCACTTGTTCCCCTGTGACATTTGGGAATGCTCTCAGTAGCGCGTCTACCAACGTGCGCTTGTACTCGCGCATCTTCCTATCACGCTCCAGTGCAGGAAGTAAGGTGGGCACATTGTCTTTGTAGCGTGGATCCAGCAGGGTGGCAACCCAGTAGTCCGCACAGGTTAAAATGTGGGCAACTCTGCTGTCGTTGCGCAGGCACTGCAGCATGTAGTCGCTCATGTGTGCCAGGCTGCCCAGGGGTAAGGACAAGCTGTCCTCTGTGGGAGGCGTATCGTCATCGTCCTGCCTTTCCCCCCAGCCACGCACCAGTGATGGACCCGAGCTGCGTTGGGTGCCACCCCGCTGTGACCATGCTTCATCCTCATCCTCCTCCACCTCCTCCTCATCCTCGTCCTCCTCGTCCTCCAGTAGTGGGCCCTGGCTGGCCACATTTGTACCTGGCCTCTGCTGTTGCAAAAAACCTCCCTCTGAGTCACTTCGAAGAGACTGGCCTGAAAGTGCTAAAAATGACCCCTCTTCCTCATCCTCCTCCTCCTCCTCCTGGGCCACCTCCTGTTCCATCATCGCCCTAAGTGTTTTCTCAAGGAGACATAGAAGTGGTATTGTAACGCTGATAACGGTGTCATCGCCACTGGCCATGTTGGTGGAGTACTCGAAACAGCGCAACAGGGCACACAGGTCTCGCATGGAGGCCCAGTCATTGGTGGTGAAGTGGTGCTGTTCTGTAGTGCGACTGACCCGTGCGTGCTGCAGCTGAAACTCCACTATGGCCTGCTGCTGCTCGCACAGTCTGTCCAGCATGTGCAAGGTGGAGTTCCACCTGGTGGGCACGTCGCATATGAGGCGGTGAGCGGGAAGGCCGAAGTTACGCTGTAGCGCAGACAGGCGAGCAGCGGCAGGATGTGAACGCCGGAAGCGCGAACAGACGGCCCGCACTTTATGCAGCAGCTCTGACATGTCGGGGTAGTTGTGAATGAACTTCTGCACCACCAAATTCAGCACATGCGCCAAGCAAGGGATGTGCGTCAAATTGGCTAGTCCCAGAGCTGCAACGAGATTTCGCCCATTATCACACACCACCAGGCCGGGCTTGAGGCTCACCGGCAGCAACCACTCGTCGGTCTGTTGTTCAATACCCCGCCACAACTCCTGTGCGGTGTGGGGCCTGTCCCCCAAACATATGAGTTTCAGAATGGCCTGCTGACGTTTACCCCGGGCTGTGCTGAAGTTGGTGGTGAAGGTGTGTGGCTGACTGGATGAGCAGGTGGAAGAAGAGGAGGAGGAAGCCGAGAAGGAGGAGGTGGCAACAGGAGGCAAAGAATGTTGCCCTGCGATCCTTGGCGGCGGCAGGACGTGCGCCAAACAGCTCTCCGCCTGGGGCCCAGCTGCCACTACATTTACCCAGTGTGCAGTTAGGGAGATATAGCGTCCCTGGCCGTGCTTACTGGTCCACGTATCTGTGGTTAGGTGGACCTTGCTACAGATGGCGTTGCGCAGTGCACACTTGATTTTATCGGATACTTGGTTGTGCAGGGAAGGCACGGCTCTCTTGGAGAAGTAGTGCCGGCTGGGAACAACATACTGTGGGACAGCAAGCGACATGAGCTGTTTGAAGCTGTCTGTGTCCACCAGCCTAAATGACAGCATTTCATAGGCCAGTAGTTTAGAAATGCTGGCATTCAGGGCCAGGGATCGAGGGTGGCTAGGTGGGAATTTACGCTTTCTATCAAATGTTTGTGAGATGGAGAGCTGAACGCTGGCGTGTGACATGGTTGAGACGCTTGGTGACGGAGGTGGTGGTGGTGGTGTTGGTGGTACATCCCCTGTTTGCTGGGCGGCAGGTGCCAACGTTCCTCCAGAGGCGGAGGAAGAGGCCGAGGCGGCAGCAGCAGAATAGGCCGAGGCGGCAGCAGCAGAAGAGGTAGCAGGGGGAGCCTGAGTGACTTCCTTGGTTTTAAGGTGTTTACTCCACTGCAGTTCATGCTTTGCATGCAGGTGCCTGGTCATGCAGGTTGTGCTCAGGTTCAGAACGTTAATGCCTCGCTTCAGGCTCTGATGGCACAGCGTGCAAACCACTCGGGTCTTGTCGTCAGCACATTGTTTGAAGAAGTGCCATGCCAGGGAACTCCTTGAAGCTGCCTTTGGGGTGCTCGGTCCCAGATGGCGGCGGTCAGTAGCAGGCGGAGTCTCTTGGCGGCGGGTGTTCTGCTTTTGCCCACTGCTCCCTCTTTTGCTACGCTGTTGGCTCGGTCTCACCACTGCCTCTTCCTCCGAACTGTGAAAGTCAGTGGCACGACCTTCATTCCATGTGGGGTCTAGGACCTCATCGTCCCCTGCATCGTCTTCCACCCAGTCTTGATCCCTGACCTCCTGTTCAGTCTGCACACTGCAGAAAGACGCAGCAGTTGGCACCTGTGTTTCGTCATCATCAGAGACATGCTGAGGTGGTATTCCCATGTCCTCATCATCAGGAAACATAAGTGGTTGTGCGTCAGTGCATTCTATGTCTTTCACCGCTGGGGAAGGGCTAGGTGGATGCCCTTGGGAAACCCTGCCAGCGGAGTCTTCAAACAGCATAAGAGACTGCTGCATAACTTGAGGCTGAGACAGTTTCCCTGGTATGCATGGGGGTGATGTGACAGACTGATGGGGTTGGTTTTCAGGCGCCATCTGTGCGCTTTCTGCAGAAGACTGGGTGGGAGATAATGTGAACGTGCTGGATCCACTGTCGGCCACCCAATTGACTAATGCCTGTACCTGCTCAGGCCTTACCATCCTTAGAACGGCATTGGGCCCCACCATATATCGCTGTAAATTCTGGCGGCTACTGGGACCTGAGGTAGTTGGTACACTAGGACGTGTGGATGTGGCAGAACGGCCACGTCCTCTCCCAGCACCAGAGGGTCCACTAACACCACCACGACCATGTCCACGTCCGCGTCCCTTACTAGATGTTTTTCTCATTGTTATGGTTCACCACAACAACAAATATATTATTTGGCCCAATGTATTGTATTCAAATTCAGCGGGATATAAATTTGAGGCCTAGTATTTAGGCGCTGGGTGACCGGTATGGATTTAGTGACAGAATTAGACTTGGAAATGCACAGAAGCGTGTGTGTGAAGTTATTCTGAATGACCCAATGTGCACCTTGAATATTATATACCCTTTTTGGGATAGATTTCAAATAGCTCTGATATAGCAGGAACCACTAAATTATGAAATTGCTAAATTGGGAATTGTACTTCAACCCAGAACAAAAAATGTGCTTTGACGGGCACTAAATAACTTTCCCAGCTACAACAGTACAGCGGGTAACGAGAGATTTAGAGGGATTTAAATTTGAGGCCTAGTATTTAGGCGCTGGGTGACAGGTATGGGTTTAGTGACAGAATTAGACTTGGAAATACACAGTAGCGGGTGTGTGTGAAGTTATTCTGAATGACCCAATGTGCACCTTCAATATTATATACCCTTTTGGGATAGATTTCAAATAGCTCTGATATAGCAGGAAACCACTAAATTATGAAATTGCTAAATTGGGAATTGTACTTCAACCCAGAACAAAAAATGTGCTTTGACGGACACTAAATATCTTGCCCAGCAACAACAGTACAGCGGTGGGTAACGAGAGATTTAGAGGGATTTAAATTTGAGGCCTAGTATTTAGGCGCTGGGTCACCGGTATGGATTTAGTGACAGAATTAGACTTGGAAATGCACAGAAGCGTGTGTGTGAAGTTATTCTGAATGACCCTATGTGCACCTTCAATATTATATACCCTTTTAGGGATAGATTTCAAATAGCTCTGATATAGCAGAAACCACTAAATTATGAAATTGCTAAATTGGGAATTGTACTTCAACCCAGAACAAAAAATGTGCTTTGACGGACACTAAATATCTTGCCCAGCAACAACAGTACAGCGGTGGGTAACGAGAGATTTAGAGGGATTTAAATTTGAGGCCTAGTATTTAGGCGCTGGGTCACCGGTATGGATTTAGTGACAGAATTAGACTTGGAAATGCACAGAAGCGTGTGTGTGAAGTTATTCTGAATGACCCTATGTGCACCTTCAATATTATATACCCTTTTAGGGATAGATTTCAAATAGCTCTGATATAGCAGAAACCACTAAATTATGAAATTGCTAAATTGGGAATTGTACTTCAACCCAGAACAAAAAATGTGCTTTGACGGACACTAAATATCTTGCCCAGCAACAACAGTACAGCGGTGGGTAACGAGAGATTTAGAGGGATTTAAATTTGAGGCCTAGTATTTAGGCGCTGGGTGACCGGTATGGATTTAGTGACAGAATTAGACTTGGAAATACACAGTAGCGGGTGTGTGTGAAGTTATTCTGAATGACCCTATGTGCACCTTCAATATTATATACCCTTTTAGGGATAGATTTCAAATAGCTCTGATATAGCAGAAACCACTAAATTATGAAATTGCTAAATTGGGAATTGTACTTCAACCCAGAACAAAAAATGTGCTTTGACGGACACTAAATATCTTGCCCAGCAACAACAGTACAGCGGTGGGTAACGAGAGATTTAGAGGGATTTAAATTTGAGGCCTAGTATTTAGGCGCTGGGTCACCGGTATGGATTTAGTGACAGAATTAGACTTGGAAATGCACAGAAGCGTGTGTGTGAAGTTATTCTGAATGACCCTATGTGCACCTTCAATATTATATACCCTTTTAGGGATAGATTTCAAATAGCTCTGATATAGCAGAAACCACTAAATTATGAAATTGCTAAATTGGGAATTGTACTTCAACCCAGAACAAAAAATGTGCTTTGACGGACACTAAATATCTTGCCCAGCAACAACAGTACAGCGGTGGGTAACGAGAGATTTAGAGGGATTTAAATTTGAGGCCTAGTATTTAGGCGCTGGGTCACCGGTATGGATTTAGTGACAGAATTAGACTTGGAAATGCACAGAAGCGTGTGTGTGAAGTTATTCTGAATGACCCTATGTGCACCTTCAATATTATATACCCTTTTAGGGATAGATTTCAAATAGCTCTGATATAGCAGAAACCACTAAATTATGAAATTGCTAAATTGGGAATTGTACTTCAACCCAGAACAAAAAATGTGCTTTGACGGACACTAAATATCTTGCCCAGCAACAACAGTACAGCGGTGGGTAACGAGAGATTTAGAGGGATTTAAATTTGAGGCCTAGTATTTAGGCGCTGGGTCACCGGTATGGATTTAGTGACAGAATTAGACTTGGAAATACACAGTAGCGGGTGTGTGTGAAGTTATTCTGAATGACCCTATGTGCACCTTCAATATTATATACCCTTTTTAGGGATAGATTTCAAATAGCTCTGATATAGCAGGAACCACTAAATTATGAAATTGCTAAATTGGGAATTGTATTTCAACCCAGAACAAGAAATGTGCTTGAACGGACACTAAATAACTCGCCCAGCTACAGCACTAGGGACAGATTTAGCTGGATATAAATTTGAGGCCTAGTATTTAGGCGCTGGGTGACCGGTATGGATTTAGTGACAGAATTAGACTGGGATATGGCCAAAAAATGAACAGACTATTGCTGGTTAAATGCACTTGGTGTGACAGCTTCACCCTGATGTAGGCTTTAGCCAAAAAACAACCACACCATTGAGGGTTAAATGCACTTGGTGACAGGCGCAGCTTGCCCCTGATTTTGTATATGGCCAAAAAATGAACAGACTATTGCTGGTTAAATGCACTTGGTGTGACAGCTTCACCCTGATGTAGGCTTTAGCCAAAAAACAACCACACCATTGAGGGTTAAATGCACTTGGTGACAGGCGCAGCTTGCCCCTGATTTTGTATATGGCCAAAAAATGAACAGACTATTGCTGGTTAAATGCACTTGGTGTGACAGCTTCACCCTGATGTAGGCTTTAGCCAAAAAACAACCACACCATTGAGGGTTAAATGCACTTGGTGACAGGCGCAGCTTGCCCCTGATTTTGTATATGGCCAAAAAATGAACAGACTATTGCTGGTTAAATGCACTTGGTGTGACAGCTTCACCCTGATGTAGGCTTTAGCCAAAAAACAACCACACCATTGAGGGTTAAATGCACTTGGTCGCAGCTTGTGCTGGCGCACCACAAGACACAAAATGGCCGCCGATCACCCCAGAAAAATGAGACTGACAAACGGTCTGTGCAGCCTAAAAACAGTGAGCAATTGAGGATCAGCAGCTCAATGATCCACAGCTGCAGATCGATCAGTTAATCAAGTCCTTTGGAGGAGTTAATCTGCCTAATCTCGCCCTACTGTCGCAGCCGCAACCTCTCCCTACGCTAATCAGAGCAGAGTGACGGGCGGCGCTATGTGACTCCAGCTTAAATAGAGGCTGGGTCACATGGTGCTCTGGCCAATCACAGCCATGCCAATAGTAGGCATGGCTGTGATGGCCTCTTGGGGCAAGTAGTATGACGCTTGTTGATTGGCTGCTTTGCAGCCTTTCAAAAAGCGCCAAGAAAGCGTCACAAAAGCGCGAAGAAAGCGACGAACACCGAACCCGAACCCGGACTTTTACGAAAATGTCCGGGTTCGGGTCCGTGTCACGGACACCCCAAAATTCGGTACGAACCCGAACTATACAGTTTGAGTTCGCTCATCCCTAATTAAGAGACTTGATTATGATTTTTTTATTTTATGTATTAAAAACCCATCCAACTTAAAAAAATAATAATAATATATTCATAAAAAATATTATGTTTTTTCTATGAAAAATTATCCAGCCGATCGCTTTTAGTCTGATCATAATGAAACAACGGCCTTATCATCTGGGGTGTGGCAACATTGCCAACACACTCATAGAGGTGATGATTGCTTAATTGTGATACGCAAGCCCCTTCACCACAACAAGGTACCGATCACGAAGGGGAATTGTCACATGTATGTGCCTTTTTTTTTGTTTTGTTCTTGCAGCCACAGTGCAGCACTAGAGGCCAGAAAAATTAGGCATGTACACATGCCTGAAAAATTAGGTATTGTTGCAGCCGCTTCTGGTGGTGGTGGCGGCGGGCGGGAGAGTGGTAACCTGAGAGCAGGTGACCAAAGCTGAGCTGGAGGAGGATGGTGCATCAAGGTTCTTAGCGGAAGCTGTTGAAGATTGGGTGTCCTGTGTAATCCAGTCAACTATTTTCTCCAAATTTTTGGGGTTCAGGGTACGTGGCCTCTGAACACTGGGCATTATTCCAGGGCCAGTGGAAATCACAGCACCACGACCACGACGGCCCCTCCGGGGTGGCCTGCCTCTGCCTGTCATTTTTTTTTAGATAAGTGGTACTATGCGTGCAAGGTACTGTGCCACCCTTTATAAGTGGTGGGCAGTGGGCACAGTACAGTCTGTGTGGGCCTGGCACACACAGGCTTGCAACTGTGATTATATCACTGAAAAATATTAAATAGTATTTTTTTATTTGCAAGGTATTTGAGTGAGTGACACCCTGTAGCGGTATGAGTGGAGGCCTAGCCACTAGCCAGTGGCCACAATACAGTCTGTGTGGGCTTGACAGGGTTCCGCGCCCAGGGTTTGTCATTCAATTTCCACCATGTCCTCAGGTACGGTCTGCATTTAGCTTGACTTAGACTGTGTGTATGGTTCCCTTGTACGTGTTCTTGTTGGGTCCCATGCACTTAGGCGCATACCTATGGTATTATTTATGCATACCCATTGTATTACTTACATCTATTTTCAATTTAGCCCAGTCACTATTTATGATTATATGGGGTTGATGGTGACATTAACATCATTAGCGCATGCTAGCTACGACTCTGGGTTTATCTCCTGTCTGTGGTACTGGGTGTACCATACCCTCAATTGGGTGACCATCATACGTGATATCTTATTGGTTTCCCAGAGCCCTAGCTTTGCCTTATACTTGACCGTACCTAACTGCGCATGACTTTGCGTATCTTCATGGTGTCTTTTTGTATTGACTCACCCTGTGCTTCTCCGTGTACTGTATTACAACAATCCGTTGTTCCCCATCTTTTATATTTTATAATAAATGATATTTTTTGATACAATATTCCACTTGTTTGGTTTTTGGTTTACTCTGGATGTGGTACAAGTGGTCACTATAGCTGTCTTAATTGACAGAGCTGCCTTGTTGTAGGTTAATAACACACTGGCTTGCAACTGTGATTATATCACTGAAAAATATTAAATATTATTTTTTTTATCTGCAAGGTATTTGAGTGAATGACACCCTGTAACTGTATGAGTGGAGGCCTAGCCACTAGCCAGTGGCCACAATACAGTCTGTGTGGGCTTGACACACACGGGCTTGCAAATGTGATTATATCACTGAAAAATATTAAATATAATTTTTTTATCTGCAAGGTATTTGAGTGAATGACACCCTGTAACGGTATGAGTGGAGGCCTAGCCACTAGCCAGTGGCCACAATACAGTCTGTGTAGGCCTGACACACACGGGCTTGCAATTGTGATTATATCACAGAAAATTTTTAAATAGAATTATTTTTTTATCTTCAAGGTATTGGAGTGAGTGACACCCTGTGACGGTATCAGTGGAGGCCTAGCCACTAGCCAGTGGCCACAATACAGTCTGTGTGGGCCTGACACACATGGGCTTGCAAATGTGATTATATCACAGAAATTTGTTTAATCTAATTTTTTTTTAATTGCAAGGTATTTGAGTGAGTGACACCCTGTAGCGGTATCAGTGGAGGCCCAGCCAGGAGCCAGTGGCCACAATACAGTCTGTGTGGGCCTGACACACACGGGCTTCCAAATATGATTATATCACAGAAAAATTTTAAATATAATTTTTTTATCTGCAAGGTATTTGAGTGAGTGACACCCTGTAACGGTATGAGTGGAGGCCTAGCCACTATCCAGTGGCCACAATACAGTCTGTGTGGGCCTGACACACACAGGCTTGCAAATGTGATTATATCACTGAAAATATTGAAATATAATATTTTTTTATCTGCAAGGTATTTGAGTGAGTGACACCCTGCAATGGTATTTGTGGAGGCCTAGCCACTAGCCAGTGGCCACAATACAGTCTGTGTGGGCCTGACACACTCGGGCTTGCAAATGTGATTATATCACAGAAATTTTTTAAATAGAATTTTTTTTATCTGAAAGGTATTTGAGTGAGTTACAACCTGTAACGGTATGAGTGGAGGCCTAGCCACTAGCCAGTGGCCACAATACAGTCTGTGTGGGCCTGACACACACTGGCTTGCAACTGTGATTATATCACTGAGAAATATTAAATATAATTTTTTTGTCTGCAAGGTATTTTAGTAATTGACACCCTGTAACGGTATCAGTGGAGGCCTAGCCACTAGCCAGTGGCCACAATACAGTCTGTATGGGACTGACACACACGGGCTTGCAAAGGTGATTATATCACAGAATTTTTTTTAATATATATTTTTTATCTGCAAGGTATTTGAGTGAGTGACACCCTGTAACGGTATAAGTGAAGGCCTAGCCACTAGCCAGTGGCCACAATACAGTCTTTGTGGGCCTGACACACACGGGCTTTCAAATGTGATTATATCACAGAAAAATTTAAAATAGAATTATTATTTTTTATCTGTGAGGTATTTTCTGTAACACCCTGTATGAATGGTGTTCACAAAGTGCTGTCTATGACTGATCCTGCAGCCTCTCACACATGGGCATCCAGGCAACTGCAATATATAGATTTAAAAAAAAAATGACTGCTGTACCAGCCCTGAAAAGGGTTTATTTGGGTGCTGTCAGGATGCTGTCCTTACAGCAGATGAGTCTGTGGACACAGAACACTGCCCTAGCTTTCCCTATTGAATCAGCAGCAGCACTGTCCCTCCTCTCATTGAGAATGCAGCTTCCGAACGAATCTAAAATGGATGCTGTCCAGGAGGTGGAAGGGTCTGGGAGGGAGGGTCTGCTGCTGATTGACTGGAATGTGTATGCTGACTGTGAGGCACAGGGTCAAAGTTTACTCAATGATGATGTATAGGGGGCGGACCGAACATCGCATATGTTCACCCACCGCGGCGAACGCGAACAAGATATGTTCGCCGGGAACTGTTCGCCGGCGAATAGTTCGGGACATCACCAGAAGAGGCTTGTTTGGGCTAAAGAACACAAGGAATGGTCATTAGACCAGTGGAAATCTGTGCTTTGGTTTTGATGAGTCCAAATTTGAGATCTTTGGTTCCAACCACCTTTGTGTGTCTTTGTGCGACGCAGAAAAGGTGAACGGATGGACTCTACATGCCTGGTTCCCACCGTGAAGCATGGAGGAGGAGGTGTGATGGTGTGGGGGTGCTTTGCTGGTGACACTGTTGGGGATTTATTCAAAATTGAAGGCATACTGAACCAGCATGGCTACCACAGCATATTGCAGCGGCATGCTATTCCATCCGGTATGCGTTTAGTTGGACCAGCATTTATTTTTCAACAGGACATTAACCACCAAAACACCTCCAGGCTGTGTAAGGGCTATTTGACCATGAAGGAGAGAGATGGGGTGCTGCGCCAGATGACCTGGCCTCCACAGTCACCGGACCTGAACCCAATCGAAATGGTTTGGGGTAAGCTTGACCGCAGAGTGAAGGCAAAAGGGCCAACAAGTGCTAAGCATCTCTGGGAACTCCTTCAAGACTGTTGGAAGACCATTTCAGGTGACTACCTCTATAAGCTCATCAAGAGAATGCCAAGAGTGTGCAAATCAGTAATCAAAGCAAAAGGTGGCTACTTTGAAGAACCTAGAATATGACATATTTTCAGTTGTTTCACACTTTTTTGTTATGTATATAATTCCACATGTGTTAATTCATAGTTTTGATGCCTTCAGTGTGAATCTACAATTTTCATAGTCATGAAAATAAAGAAAACTCTTTGAATGAGAAGGTGTGTCCAAACTTTTGGTCTGTACTGTATATATATATATATATATATATATATTTGTGGTCTTAGCTGTGGAAGATGAGACACCTTGGCGGAAGGATCGGCTGATTAGCCAATGGTAAACTAGCTAAACGGCTGGTGGTGTGCTCTTAGCCAAGTGCGTGAATAGGTCTATAAGGGGGCATACCCTGGGTGAGTGTGAAAAGAAGATAGGAGGAAGGGTGGGCACCGGAAGTGCACACACAAGCTGCATGCACCCCCTGGGGGTATATATAGACTTACGCTTCTCCCACAAATGGAGGCTGAGTAAAACTCAGCCCCCTAATATATATATATATATATATATATATATATATATAAAAAAATAAATATATATATATATATATATATATATATACATACATACACACACACACACACAGTCCTGATCAAAAGTTCATGACTAAGGACACTGCTGTCCGAAACGCGTTGATTGCCTGGGATTAAGCGGGAGCCTGTGCCACTGTTTGCTGTATATGGAACTTGCTGAATAAAGATTGGGAATTTTTTCTACGTCCACGCTTGGTGCCGGAGCCTCTCTTTTTTCAAAAGTTTAAGACCACTTGAAAAATGGCAAAAAATCATATTTAGCATGGCTGGATCTTAACAAGGTTCCAAGTAGAGCTTCAACATGCAACAAGAAGAAATGGGAGTGAGACAAAACATTTTTTGAGCATTTAATTTAATGAAAACAACAAATAAACTGAAACAGGCTGTTTTTCAGCTGATCAAAAGTTTAGGACCACACTTCCAAGAAAAAACTAAACTCCCCCAAACAGAAATCCAACTTCCAAACATGAACTCATTAATGAGTAGCTCCGCCGTTATTGTTTATCATTTTTAGAAATTCGTTTTGGCATGCTTGATGCAAGCGTTTCCATGAGGTGAGTGGGAAAGTGGTGTAGACAGCCGCACAAAGGCCATCTACTGTCTGGAACTGTTGTCCATTTTTGTAAACTTCCCTTGCCATCCATCCCCAAAAGTTCTCAATTGGATTTAGATCAGTGGAACACGCAGGATGGGCCAAAAGAGTGATGTTATTCTCCTGGAATAAGTTCCTTATCCTGCGGGCATTGTGTACTGTAGCGTTGTCCTGTTGAAAAACCCAGTCGTTATCACACAGACGAGGGCCCTCAGTCATGAGGAATTCTCTCTGCAACATGTGGACATAGCCAGCGGCCGTTTGATGCCCCTGCACTTCCTGAAGCTTCATTGTTCCACTGAAGGAAAAAGCATCCCAGACCATTATGGCGCCCCCTCCACTGTGGTGCGTAGAAAACATTTCAGGTGTCATCTGCTTGTCATGCCAGTAACGTTGGAAACCATCAGGAGCATCAAGGTCACATTTTTTCAAAGAGAATAAACTTTCTTCCACCTTTAAATGTCCCATGTTTGGTGCTCTCTTGCAAAGTCCAAAGAGCAGTTTTGTGGCATTAGAGGAGACGAGGTCTTTGAAGACCTTTTTTTGTTTTTGAAGCCCTTCAGTCTCAGATGCCATCTGATAGTTATGGGGCTGCAGTCAGCACCAGTAAGGGCCTTAATTTGGGTTGTGGATCGTCCAGTGTCTTGACGGACAGCCAATTTGATCCTCCGACTCAGCGCTGATGACATTTTTTTGGGTCTTACACTTGACTTTTTTTATTCCATAACCCTCAGGATCATTTAAGAATTTAAGAAATTCCAAATGACTTACTAGGTCCCACCTCAGCAGCGATGGTGCGCTGTGAGAGACCCTGCTTATGCAGTTCAACAACCCGACCACGTTCAAAAAAGGAGATTTTTTTTTGCCTTTGCCATCACAACGTGTGAATACCTGACAAAAAATGACAATGAATCCACATCTTTGCACAGATTTGGCCTTTTAAAGGCATGTGGTCCTAAACTTTTGATCAGCTGAAAAACAGCCTTTTTCAGTTTATTTGTTGTTTTCATTAAATTGAATGCTCAAAAAATGTTTTGTCTCACTCCCATTTCTTCTTGTTGCATGATGAAGCTCTACTTGGAACCTTGTTAAGATCCAGCCATGCTAAATATGATTTTTTGCCATTTTTCAAGTGGTCTTAAACTTTTGATCAGGACTGTATATATATTTATAAACAATCACTGCAAAATAATACTAAAATATATAATTGGCAACAGACAAAGAATAATGATCAATTAGGTTCAATCATACCTTATACAGTCAGGTCCATAAATATTGGGACATCAACACAATTCAACAATTTTGGCTCTATACACCACCACAATGGATTTGAAATTAAACAAACAAGATGTGCTTAACTGCAGACTGTCAGCTTTAATTTGAGGGTATTTACATCCAAATCAGGTGAACGGTGTAGGAATTACAACAGTTTGCATATGTGCCTCCCACTTGTTAAGGGGCCAAAAGTAATGGGACAGAATAATAATCATAAATCAAACTTTAACTTTTTAATACTTGGCTGCAAATCGTTTGCAGTCAGTTACATCCTGAAGTCTGGAATGCATAGACATCACCAGATGCTGGGTTTCATCCCTGGTGATGCTCTGCCAGGCCTCTACTGCAACTGTCTTCAGTTCCTGCTTGTTCTTGGGGCATTTTCTCTTCAGTTTTGTCTTCAGCAAGTGAAATGCAAGCTCAATCAGATTCAGGGCAAGTGATTGACTTTGCCATTGCATAACATTCCACTTCTTTCCCTTAAAAACAACTCTTTGGTTTCTTTTGCAGTATGCTTTGGGTCATTGTCCATCTGCATGGTGAAGCGCCGTCCAATGAGTTCTGAAGCATTTGGCTGAATATGAGCAGATGATATTGCCCGAAACAATTCATCCTGCTGATTTTGTCAGCAGTCACATCATCAATAAATAAAAGAGAACCAGTTCCATTGGCAGCCATACATGCCCACGCCATGACACTACCCCACTACTACCACTACTTCACTGATTAGGTGGTATGCTTAGGATCATGAGCAGTTCCTTTCCTTCTCTATACGATTATACAAATGGTTACCGCAATGCCCATATACCAATCTGTAAAGCAAGATGTACAGGCCTGAATAATATTTCTTCTTTTCTGACCAATATTTCTGACAGTCACCTGCAATTTTTGTATCTTTTTTTCTGCCATTTTTTGCACACAGCATATATTACCACTAGTGTTTTCTTCAGGGCGTGTTTCCCCATAGAGAAGATGTTGCAAAATGACCAAAGAAACATCAAGATCTACAGCATGCTGACTTTTTCAAAAGAAGCAAGAAAGATGAAAAAAAAAATATATTAAAAAACACAATTAGAAAAAAAAAAGTTTTATTTTACCGTCATCATCAAATAGACCAACCTGCACCAGAGTGAACTTAGTCAAAGTCTTATTTTTCTAAAGAGTGTGCAATTCTGTTATCTACTATTTAATATGAAAATAGTGGTTGGTGTTTGGTGATTTTAGCCCTTGACATTTTCGTTCCAGTATACAAAAACCTCTGTTCTAGTGCTCAACATTCATACAGTGCATTCAGAAAGTTTTCAGAATCTCAGTTTTCTATTCTGAAGAGGACTCATCAGATAATCCTGATGAGTCAGTCCCAGCTATCCAGCTCTCGGACTCCCTAATACTAGATAGTCAGGGCATCCCCTTTTTCAGCCCTGACCAAATAAAACACCCCAGATCTGGGGAGTGGGTTCCTCACCCTCAAATCTCAAAATTCTTATCTTTATGGGTCAACAAATCCCTAGACAAAGCTTCCAGGAATACATTGAAAGCGGAGTGTCCGAGACCTACCCTGACTCAGAAAATTTCCCAGACTCCGGAATTAGACCCTATCATCACCAAATACCTAAATAAAATGGGTATAAATCCGAAATGAGGCCTGGACAGGTCATTTAAATTATGTCAAGACAAACTCCTAGACCTATTTGGACCTCTAACAAAAATACTAGACCTTTCCGAAAAAGCTGCCGTACAGGCCAACCAGTAGATACTGCAGGCGGAGTACTGGGCCCAAAGAGCCATATGCTTCTTCCGCAATATTAATTCTGCCATCAGCGCAGAGAGAAGACAAAATGTCTTAAATTAAGCTGGACCCACAGCTTTCCCACCTGGCTAATTCAGAACCAGATTCCTCGTCAGAGGGTCTTCTCTTCGGAGACACCGTCATTAAAGAAATTGGAAAATTTGTCGGAGTATTTATCTCTCTCGACAAAGCAAAAACATCCCTTAGAAAAGTAGGGCAACCAAAAATTTTGGGCAGCGCTGGGAAAGGCAGGGGTCGCTTTCCCAACCGAACCTCATACTTCAGACAATATCAACAGGCCCCCTACCACACAGAAAACAGACCTACCACCTCCACATCTTCTGCCATACCTATACCATTCTTCCCTACCAGAGGACGCTCATGGAGAGCCTGAGGCCATCGAGGCTTTGTCGGAATATTTATGCTGTCTCCGATTGACAGTCTATATTATTTATGTGAATAAATTAAAATCTGTAATAAAGGAGATTCTAATTTATTATCATAAATATCAAGCTAAAACAAGCTCGTGATCTGTGTTGAATTGAAGACAAAACCCAGTTACAGACAAAATATATATGTAATTTATTAATACAATTTATAGTGCAAAATAATATATATATAATAAAATTGGTAATAATAAAACTCAATCAATGATATGCAATACCATACCGGTCTAGAACTGAATTTAATTCCTTGGAGATAATACTGTGTTTTCACCAGTATATTTTCAATCTCCCTGTATTGGATTAATTATCAGGATGATGCTGCAGGTACACCCCAATCTTATTCCAAAACAGATACTATACACAAGGTATGGTTAATTGAATATATATAGATATGTATTATATTAATGAATTATCCTATAAAATATAGGTAAGGTTATACTATACCAAAATGTCAGCTAGCAGAAATCAGTTTCAATGGTTCTAAGATGGCTGCCTTCAATGACTGAAAAGGTGGTCAGGGCTGGATCTGGTCTTTTGAAGATGGTTAGAGAGAGAGCTGGAGAGCTCTAGAAATCGATCCCTTCTGTCAGCCCATACCATCTTTTTATCCTATCTTAGAAAGGGCTTGGCCAAGTTTTATCATTAACTAGTGACCTCACTTTTTAATCAATAGAACCTCCCTAAATCTTTATGTTACCCTAACACTAGATGGCACTAGTACTCCATACAAAAGTCGAAGCACTCACTTATTTCTCTTATTTATATACTAGCAATAAATGTTATCTAAGGTTTGAGACAAAACCTTGAGAAGATCTTGAATAGACAATGACTTTTATACTTAGTCAACCACCTTGTTTATCCTTAAATCTTTTGACTAGACCTAATTATATCAAGATACACATGACTACTCTTAAGTCATTGTTCTGGGAAAAAACAGGGTTTGTTCATGATCACATGTGTCCACATTTCTCCATTAAAGAAAACCTCAAGGAAAGAAATAATTAACTTGTGTGTTACACTGAGAAATTCTAAAAATGACAGAGGAATTTGTACCTCGTTTCTAATCTTAAAACTGAATAAAGCTATAAGGACCATACTCTTATATATATTATATATTCAGCACACATATTAAAATTGATAATATAAAATAAATCTACTCATACATTGATTAATATAAAACCACAAAGAAAGATTAGAGTCTTTCTATTCACTAAAAATCATCAAAACTCAGCACATTTCTAATACATTGTCTTATCTATGCAATTACTTTTCATTAGACCTTGGGACATCTCCTTCTCACAAAAACAGACTTAGGTAAACACTTTAGTACATATCGTAAACCTTAGGTTAGCAATTTCAGAGTAAAAAAATCCTGAACTCACCCTGCACTTTTAAAATAAGACAAAATGGTTCTCCCTTAGGCTCATGTCTATACATCTTATATAGGCCTTAATACTTATGGACTTTATTTATACCCAATAATTCTGACAGCTTCCGTAGATCAAGACCATCATCAGGTAAGCTTTTCTACCCTAAACTATTCCCACATACCCTTAGGGGGAAGACTGAATTTTTTTTTTCCAGACTTCGGTTTCCATAACCTCAGACTCATGGAGATGTGTTAATAATCCCAAAACCACATACCTCAACCAATACTCTTCTCTACCACAGACCAAAACCTCATAGAATCAGAGATAAAAGATTTCTTCTAGAAAGGAGCCATCACCCAAGTTCCCCTGCTATCACCGGGTTTCATCAGCAACATCTTTCTAGTAAAAAAGAAAAATGGGGGTCACAGACCGGTCATAAATTTAGGAACCCTCAACAACTTTGTAACTTACCATCAATTCAAGATGGAGGGAATCCATCTTCTCAGGGACCTGTTACTCCCTCAGGATTGGCTCATAAAGATAGACCTAAAAGACTATCTTAATGTTCCTATACACCCTCACCATCAATCTTACCTACAATTCTTTTGGAACGACCAAAAATGGCAATTTACTTGCCTCCCATTCGGCCTATCATCGGCCCCTTGGTGTTTCACCAAGCTAATGAAACCAGTGATCTCATCATTAAGATCCCTGGGTGTACGTCTAATCATCTATTTGGACGACATCCTAATTATGGCATGGCACAGTCCCTTCCTCTAATTTGACTTCATGCACAGTGGACATTATCCCTTCTCAACAATCTGGGGTTCCTAATCAATTCCAAGAAATGCATTCTTTCCCCATCCAAGGAAATAGAATTTCTAGGTTGCAATATAAATACTGTTTCAGCTCTCCTGAGTCTCCCTACCAGGAAGCTCTCCCTGATTCGGAAAGAAATCCGATCAGTATTAAACAAACATTTGGTATCCCTACGCACTATTGCACAGATAGTAGGGCTGTTATCGGCCTCCATACAAGCCATTTCCCGCTCCCTTACACTACAGGGCCCTTCAACGACTCAAGGCACAACATCTACGGGAAGGCCTACAATATTCCAACAATATTCCCCTATATCCAGAAGCTAAAGAAGAACTTCTATGGTGGCTCCAACACATCCAGGTCTGGAATGGGAAAATGATATTCAATTCCTTACCAGATCTGGTCCTAGAACCAGACACCAGTCAATCAGGCTGGGGCACTCGTTGCGGCCCTTATTCCGCAGGAGGGAAATGGTCAGAAACAGAATCTCTCCTACACATCAACTGCTTGGAGCTCCTGGCAGCTTATTTTGCTCTGAAGAGCTTTGCGTAAGACAAGTCACACTGCAGCCTCCTACTGCGTATGGACAATATTGCTGCAGTACAGTACATCAATCGTTTAGGGGGCACCACTTCTAAAATGTTGAGCGACATTGCCAAGGATTTTTGGCATTTCTGCTTGGACAAGGACATTACCCTGAAAGCAGAATACATTCCGGGTTTGATCAATTCGGTTGCCGATTGGAACTCCCGATACCTATCGGATTCCAGTGACTGGCAAGTGAATCTTCTCCTTTTCCAACAAATCAACAACTTATGGGGTCCCCTCCACATGGTTCTATTTGTGTCACGACTAAACACCCAACTACCCATCTTTTTCGGCTGGCGCCCAGATCTGGATGCTCTGGCCATGGATGCCCTTCACCAAATCTGGCCACAGAGACACATTTACGCTTTCCCCCCTTCGCTTTAATCCCCAGAGTTCTGCTTCAGTTAATATATCGCAGAGATCCACATTAGTGATCATCACTCCTTGGTGGCCGTCTCAAGCATGGTTCCCCACTCTACTCAGCCTGGCCATAGATATTCCAAGAATTCTCCAACTTTCCCAGGATCTCCTCCAAGATCCTTCAGGACATCCTCATCCTCTGATCTTGTCGTGAGACCTATCATTAGTAGCCTGGTTGATCTCAGGCAATCAAGATTCGACCATGGCCTTTCTCTATCTACTCTCAACATCCTCTCTGACGCATGGGCACCAGGTACCAGAAAGGCTTACAGATCAGCCTGGAAAATTTGGCTTCATTGGTGCTCTCAATGGAACTTGGATCCCGTTTATGCATCTATTACTAGTAATGAGCGGGAGGTGCCATATTCGATTTCGAAAAAATTTGCAAATATTTGCTAGAATATTTATCTCATATTCGTCAAAATCGAATATTTGTCATTATTCTAGTTATCGCGATTAATATGCGATTTAAATAATTGCGTATTGCGATTTTAACTTAAGGCAACTTTCCTATTGGTTTGATATCTACAATTAGTGAAGATGACAAATATGACGAATGTATTTGTCATATTCCTCAAAATGAAGATAACAAAATATTCCCCATCTTCGTTTTACCTCCATATTCGTCAACTTTGCTAATTCTAGCAATCAAATAGGAAAGTTGACTATAGAGACAGCTGTGTTTAATTCGCTATGCAATTATATTACTTAGCTTTTTTTTTTATAAATAGAATAATTATAATACTTGATAATTATTATAATTATTCTATTTATAAAAAAAAGCTAAGTAATATAAACTTTCCTATTTGATTGCTAGAATTAGAAAGTTAATGAATATGGAGCTAAAACGAAGATGGAGAATATTTTGTTATCTTCGTTTTAAGGAATATGACAAATACATTCGTCATATTCTTCATCTTCGCTAATTCTACCAAGCCAACCATAGTAAACCAGGTCTAAGTTGAAATTGCAATGTGATTACTTCAAGTTATATTAATCGCATTGCGATTTCAACTTAGAGATGTGTTTCTAATCGGTCAGCTTGCTAGAATTAACGAAGTTAACGAATATGGAATATAGCAGTACTAAGTTGAAATAGCACTGCTATATTCCATAATCGTTAACTTTGTTAATTCTAGCAAGCTGACCCATTAGAAACCCAGCTCTAAGTTGAAATTGCTATGCGATTACTTCAAGTTATATTAATCGCATTGCGATTTCAACTTAACTCTCACATCCGACAGTACATTCTAGTATGGAGGCGTTCCCATGGCGTTCCCATGGCATGGAAGTCGGCAGAATCAGCAACGGGCACTGACTGGAGCAGCCAGGAAGCCAGGAATCCTCAGAACAGGTAAGAACTACTTTTGGGAAGTGGGAAAGAAAAAAAATATAACAATAAAAAAAATATATATTTGAAATAACAAATTTATAGCGCTATATTCTAAATATTAGCGAAGTGCCAATATTCGCTTAAAAAATTCGCTATTCGAATATTCGCACTCAACACTATCTATTACCTACATCTTACATTTTTTAATCGCAACCTTTGAATCAGGAAAAGGCTATGGAACCATAAACCTTCACCGCTCTGCCATATCATCGGAACATACCCCCATTAACTCCATTCCTGTTAGTAAACACCCGATGGTCTGCAGACTTATGAAGGGCATACATTTTAGGAAACCCCCTGAGCCTAGATATCAATCTACTTGGGATGTTACCCTCCTTCTAAACCTTTTATCATCTTGGGAAGACAATGAACACCTATCCTAAAACTACTTTACTTTAAACTCACGGTTCTCTTATGTCTTATCTCTATTAAGAGAGTCTCAGACGTCATAGCGTTGGACATCTCTAACAGATCTTTTACCCCAAACGGAGTAACCTTCCATATTGTTAGACAAACCAAAACCAATCTACACACAGTCTTCTACCCAGCTTTCCCTTCCCATAATAAATTATGTGTTGTCCGTTGTCTAAAGACATATGAACTCATGACCCAAACTCTACACACCAGTCAAGCGTCCCAACTTCTTATCTCTTTCCGTAACCCACATCTTCCGCTATCCTCTCCTATGCTATCCAGATGGGTTAAGCTCACCATTCAGTACGAGGCGCAGTATCCACTAAAGTATTCCAAAAAGGAGGCTCCCTCTCTGATATTCTGAAGGCCGCAGACTGGTCTTCAGAATCCACTTTTAAAATGTTTTATTTCAAACCTTACTCTCATCTCTCTTTGTCTATGTTATGAATCTTTATTATTAACACATCTTTACGTATTACTTAGCTTTAAACTTGCACAATGAGAGCCTCCTGTTGCAATAAAATTGAAGATTTTCCTAGCTATTGTAACGGAAAATATAGATTTTATTGAAGACAGGAGCCGAACATTGTGCATTAACTTTCTTTTACTACTCCCGTAGCAGCAAGAAGTATTACAACAGGTGAATGAAACAGGTAATCAGTATGTAAATGAGGAATCACAGGTAGCCATAGACGACCAGAGAAGGAGTGGATCCGGTTTGAAGTAATCCGAATAATGCAATCATGGAATAGTTTTAGACGATAGGAAACTGGAGTAACAGGAACTTTTGAGGATGCATGAAACAGTGAATTATCCAGGATGTTCTAGTATGCTACGGAGATAAAATATATACAGTTAGTTGGGTTAATAGGGAGGGACAATGTTCGCCTCCTGTCTTCAATCAAATCTATATTTTCTGTTACAATAGCTAGGAAAATCTTCAATTGCATTGCACTATTGCATTGAAATAAGCATTAAGACCCTTTACAGTACTTGAAGCATCTTCGGCAATGATTACAGCTTCCAGTCTTCTCAGGGAGGATTTCACAAGATTTGCACACCAGAATTTAAGTATTTGCTATCATTTTTCTCTGTAGATTCTCTAAAGCACTGTCGAGTTTGATTGGGACCAGCCATTTTCAGTTCTCTCCAGAGATGTTCTATTGGGTTCAAGTAAGTACTTTGACTGGGCCCTTCAAAGACATTCAAAGAGTTGTCATTAAGCCACTTCTGAGTTTTCTTGGCTGTGTGCTTAGGGTTAGATAAACCTTCAGCCCAGTGCAGAACACTCTGGATCAGGTTTTCATTAAGAATATCTTTTCACTTACTATTCAGTTTTCTCTTAACCCTGGTCAGTCTCCCTATCCTAGTCACAAACAAAGAAACACCCCACAGCATGTTACTGCCACCACCATGCTTTATTGTTGATCCATTCTTCCAGACATGAAGCTTAGAATTGAGGCCAAAAAGTTTAATCTTGGCTTCATCAGACAAGAGATTTCTGTTTTTCACAGTCTGAGAGTATTTTAGGTGTTTTTAATATTTTTTTTTTTTGTGTGTGTGCAAACTCCAGGTGGGCTTTTATATGTCTTTTTTTGAGAATAGGCTTCTTTTTGGCCACTCTGACATGAAAGACAGATTGGTGGAGTGCTGCTTAACCTCCTGGAAGTTTCTCCCACCCTGAGCTTTGGGGTGCCAGTATATTAGAAATAAATAAATAAACAAAAATTGCTACTGCTACTAGGTGGCATCCTTCAGCCCTAAGCTGTCATTCCTCTAAAGGACAGACTTGCAGAACAGAACGCTGCAGGTCGTGGCTCCCCCCAGGTATGGAAGCATCATTAATCCCATGTTCACAGGTGTGCTCTTCGGGGGTCAAGGCCATGTATTGTCTCTCAAGCATGGTGACTTTAGATTTCCCAGAAAAAACAGCAGTGTTTATCATATGTTGAGCAGATAGGACTTCACCGCAATTGCTTTGTGAGAGAGTTGCTTAGGTATTTAGGGACCATTTCCACTCTGCTGTAAAGGCCTCAAGTAAGGAGTCAATAAAATGTTTGCTTCGAAGACAGAGTGACCATTGTGTTCTTGTAACCTTTTGCACCAAGGACCGTTTCTCCCAATTACATAGTTTTGTGAGACAGTCAGCTCTGGGAGGAGTCCTGTTTGTTCAAATTTCTTCCATTTAAGAATTATGGAGGCCACATGGGAACTTTTAGTGCATCAAAAATTGTATTGTACCTTTCTCTAGAGCTATGCCTCAACACAATTTTTTTCTCTAAACTTTAGAGGCAGTTCTTTAGTCCTCATGGTTTGTTTTTTTCTCTAATGTGCATTGGCAGTTGTGAAACCTTACATAGACAGGGGTATGTCTTTCCAAATCATGTCCAATCAGCTGAATTTACTACAAATGGAAGCTAATAAAGCTGTAGAAACATCTTAAAGATTAGCAGGATAAATGGGAAGACCCAAGAGCTAAATTTAAAGCATCATAGCAAGGGTATGTATACATATGTCCATGCAAAATTTTCCCTTTTAATAAATTACAAATGTCTAAAATTTTGTTTTCACTTTCTCATTATGGGGTATTGAGCTCAGATTGCTGGTGGAAAACTTTTTTTTATGTAACGCAACATAGAAAATAAAAAAGTAAAAGGGTCACTCTAAAGACTGTAAAGGCACCATCTGAATAGGGTTGTCTTGCTTCAGAAAATGACATTTATCATGTGGACAAAGTTAATACACGGCTCTTACTAATATATTATGATTGTCCATATTGTCTCCTTTGCTGGTTTGAAACATTTTTCAATTACATTATATGCTGCTCATTTTAAGGGGTTACAGACACTTTTGCAGCTCAGATATGAGGTGGCAAAGATGGGAGCTGATGTGCATGCATTCCTAGGCTCGCTCCCACAGTCCCAGCCACCAAAGATGGCAATGTTTTTTCCTAGTGTGCAAGCATAGACACCCACTTCCGGTTTGGAGCTATGGCCATAACCCCTGGAAACGAGCAGTGCATAATGCAACTGAAAAACGGAACAAGAGAGCAAAGGAGGCAATATGGACAATCACATACAGTTCAAAACTTTGAGCATCTTAGCCCTTTCTTAACAGGAGCAAGAGTTCCTAAGTCTCAGAGGTGTATAGTTATAGAACCATGCACATGCGTGACAGATTCACTTTAATCTACAGTACAGCAGCTGCATGCCATCATTGTTATATTTTTAACATAATATTATTTGAAAAGGCTTTCCAGAAAGCTGAAGATATTTCCCTGTACTAATGCCACTCCAGTCATTTATAATGTGTTTATCACCTAAGGTAAAGTCACAAACTAAGTGATTTATTTTTATGCAATGAACACAGTAAAGGCCTGATATGCTATGTCAAAATTTCCTGCCCACAGGGTGCTCAGCCACCATAAACTCATTTATTATCTCATTCTTTACATGAATGAAATGTGAATATAGTTCTCTTTTCCTCTGAAAACTATTACACTGATTGGATTCTGTCTGGAAGCAATAGAATGAGTTTTCCCACACAATTATTTTAGAAGATTGAAAATGTATGGCTTTCCTCTCAGGTGGAAATGAAAAGTACTTACATTTTTTTTTTATATTGTCAAAAAATATGTTGCTCAGATATAACCTTTGCTAACCTTCACAACGAGAAAATAAACATTTAGTTTATTAGGAAATAGCATTCATTTAGCTTAGTTGTCCAATATTTTACATACAATATATAATACATTACCAGATTAACCAATAACAGTAAGGCTTGATTTATAGATAGCATTTAGGTCAGGTTTTTGCAGCATTTTTACAGCAATTTTTTGTCTACGTTTCTGTTGCTAAAAAGTCAGCAATATTTACCTGCAAACAATGCTCTTTAATATTTTTGTCTGCAGTTGTATTTAGTTAAAGTACAGCATGCACAAGGTATGAACCTTCTCCACTCACATTTGAATTTTAACTTAACCCTAAAGGAGATATCACCAAACAACTAAAACATTTGGGGATGTAGTCTCATTATGTAAGGAGATAAGATGCATGCTGAAAGAGCTCCCTCTGCGCAAAGCAGTTTATGTGACATTTTGACATTTCTCAATTAACTTCCTGAACAGATAGATGGCACATAAGAATCACTAGACAACAAGATGACTGCATACTATGCTGCTTGGAGACCACAGTGCTCAAGTTGATCATTACTACCGCTTTGCCACCCTCATCTCACCACATGCAGGGTCTCCAGAGTCACCTACTTTCGTGTTCATTGCCATATTAATGTCTGGTTTCAGCTAATCCTTGGGGATATGTGGTAGGGTCCTCTGTCCCTGGTGACCTTCACTCAGAGTATAAGGTTCAGTTGACCAAAGCGTATGTCACAGATGTCATTAAAGGGCCGCTATGACCTGAAAAACAGGAAAAATGAAGCATAACTTGCTCAAGAAAGTTTGTCTCCTGTCCCTTCTTCATGGACATCTGCAAACTACTGCAGAAAGCAGTTATACAGATTAGTGATGGACAAACATCGACCGGGACGGTTTGCGAACGCGCGTTCGCGATCAAATGTTTGCGAACCGCATGATCGCGGCTGGTCCTATTGACTTTAATGGCAGGAAAACCTGAAAATCCTTCAGGTCATATTTGCAGCCACCAAATACTTACTAGAAGTGCACAAATAGACCCACAACATGGACAGTGACATACCAGAGGGGGATAATTGCAAAAATTCTCACAAAAAATTTGTATTTTAATCAGGGGCCATTTTTATGTGTCTTAGGCGGTCACTGGATAAAACTTTTATTGTAGGCCAGTATAGGCCCCAAAAATGAGGCATTAACCTGACAGAAAAGAACTTGTGATTATGTGGCTGGAAGTACATTCGGCAGTCACTGGATAAAAATTTAACTGTAGGCCAGTACAGGCCCTAAAAATTCGGCATTCACCCGACAGAAAAGAACTTGTAATTAGTGATGACCTTGAGGTTCGCCCGGCGGTCGGTTCGTGGCAAACTTTGCTTGTTCGCGATTCACCGAACATGCGAACATATGACGATATTCGCACTTGCCATATTCTTTTACATTGTGAAGAACTTTGACCCATGACACATCCATCCGGTGGTACAGGACAGCCAATTAAGACATTTCAGCACATGGACATACCCCATACCTTATAAATAGCCGATCTGGCAGCCATTTTACATTGAGTCTTTTGTCAGTGTAGGGACAGGTTGGTGTGTGGAGCAGGGACAGACTGTTAGGGACAAAAACGCTATCAAATAGGACCACAAAAGTCCTTTTAAGGACTGGTATAGGTGTACTATTGATAGGTGTTCAATACAGAGGGGTGTAATACACTTATACTTTCTAACATAGAAAGCATATTATAGTGGATTTGTATTGTGCAGCGGTGGTGAGTGGTTCTGCAGCAATGCTGCAGCTACACAGAGTGACAAACGCAATTAGAAAAAATAATTATAACTGGTGTGATATACCAGTCGCCCCCTCAAAAAAACGGATAGAAGTGGGGTGTTATTTACCAATAATATACTTTCTATATAGTGCATTTAAGTACAGCAGCATTTGTTTGCGGTTTTGCTGCATTCCCTCTGCTACACACAGTGACAAATGGTATTGGAAAAAATAATTATAACTGGTGTGCACATGCGCATACGCGAAAATTATATTGCTGATATTTTGCATTGAAAAAAATAATGAATAGAGATCGCAAATTTGAATAATACATCTGGTATGTCACTGTCCATGTTGTGGGACTATTTGTGCACTTCTAGTAATAATTTCTTGGCTGCAAATATGAGCTGAAGGTTTTTAAGGTTCGCCTTGGCTGGAGGTACATTAGGCGGTCACTGGATAAAATTTTTACTGTAGGCCAGTAGAGGCCCCAAAAATTAGGCATTCACCAGGCATTCACCTGACAGAAAAGAACTTGTGATTATGTGGCTGGTGGTACATTAGGCGGTCACCAGATAAAAAATTTAATGAAGGCCACTGGAGTACAGTCCCCAAAAATAAGGCATTAACCTGACAGAAAAGAACTTGTGATTATGCGGCTGGAGGTACATTAGGCGGTCACTTGATAAAAATTTTAGTGTAGGCCAGAACAGGCCCCAAAAAATAGGCATTCACCTGACAGAAAATAACTTGTGATTATGTGGCTGGAGGTGCATTAGGCGGTCACTGGATAAAAATGTTACTGTAGGCCAGTACAGGCCCCAAAAATTAGGCATTCACCTGATAGAAAAGAACTTGTGATTATGTGGCTGGAGGTACATTAGGCTGTCACTGGATAAAAATGTTACTATAGGCCACTGGAATAGAGGCCCCCAAAATTTGGCATTCACCTGACAGAAAAGGCCTTTTAAGCCGCTGTATATACATAAGACAAGGACCATTCTTTGTTCTGGGTGGTGGCAGATATGTGTGGGCTGGCATGAGGAAAATTAATTACACGTGGTCGTCACAGGTGTTAAATTCCTCAGAGATCCATGCCTCATTCATTTTTAGAATTGTGAGGTAGTCCACACTGTTGTGAGCTAGACAAGTGCACTTATAGGTTACAATCCCCCCTGCTTTGCTGACGTCCCTTCAGACAGGACACTCGACGAGGGGCAAGACAAGAGTTCCATGCAAATTGTGCCAGCTCTGGCCATATGTCAAGCCTGCACACCCAGTAGTCCAGCGGTTCCTCACTTCTCAGAACGTCCACATCGGCCATTAACCCAATGTAGTCGGACACCTGTCAGTCTAGGCGTTCCCTGAGGCTGGATCCGGAGGGCAGCTGTCAATGGGTTGGCTGCAAGAATGATCTCCTATCTGACGAAACACATCTTCAAACCACCCTCTTCTTGCAGGTGTGGTAGGATTGGTACCTGCACCTGTTTTGCTGTAGGTGGAAATTCCTCTGCCAGCGCTTACAACAGCAGAATGCAACATCTCTTGCAGCAAGCCCTGGAAATGCTGCATTCTGACATCCCTCTGTGATGCTGGTAACATGTCCGCCATTCTGTGTTTGTGTCGGGGGTCTAAGTACGTTGCCACCCAGTACTGGTCCTTGCCCTTTATGCATTTTATACGGGGGTCCCTCTTCAAATACTGGAGCATAAAGGCGCCCATTTGTACTAAATTTAAACCTTTGGCGTGTCCTGACTCCTGCTAATCGCCCAGCAGAATGTCGTCCTCGGTCTCCTCACCCCAGTCAAGGACAACACCAGGGATCCCCGAAAAGTTTGAAGTCCCCCGGAATGCCTGCTCTTCTTGCTCCTCCTCCTCCCCCCAGCCACCATTCTCCTCTGACTCCTCTTCACACTCCTTCTGACTTGTCTCAAATGAAGTAGCCTCCCTTGGAATTAATTCAGCATTGTGACTTCCTCATCTTCCAGCTCCTTCATCTCGACGGCTTGATCAATGACACGCACCAGACAAGAACGCAATGCACGCACCAGAAAGAAGGCGTAAGGTACAATGTCACTGATGGCGCCCTGGCTGCAACTGACGAGTTTGGTGATCTCATCAAATGGCCGCAGAAATCTGCATGCATCGCACATGAAAAGCCACTGTCGTGGTGAAAAGAAACCAAGCTCCCCAGAACCCGTCCTGCTGTAGAGTTCATTCAGGTAGTATTTAACGGTATGTTTCTGCTGGAGCATCCTATCAAGCATATACAAGTTGGAGTTCCCAGCGCATCGGACTGTCAGAAATCAGACGTCTGAGGGGAAGGTGGTGTCGCTGCTGAACGTCAGCAAGGCAATTACGGCTGCCCAAGATCTTCTAAAATGGCCAGAGATTTTCCTGGCCTGCCGCAAGACGTCCTGAACCCCTGGGTATTTGGCAACGAATCACTGCACGACTAAGTTCAGGATGAGTGCTGTGCATGGCACGTATTTCATTTTACCTGTTTCAGCACACTTAGGAGATTGGCACCATTGTCGCAGACCACTTTACCAACTTTCAAATTGAGCGGGGTTAGCCATTAATCGGCCTGTGACCGCAGAGCTGAAAGCAGTACAGGACCGGTGTGGCTCTTGGCTTCCAGGCACAACAGCAGCAACACAGCATGGCAAAGTCTCACTTGGCACGTCGAATAGGTTCTGGGGAGCTTGGGGGGTGCAGCGGAAGAGGCAGTAGCAGTGGAAAAGGAGGAGTCAGCTGAGGAGGAGACGGAGGATGGAGTAGGAGGAGGAGAAGAAGAGGCAGGCCTGCATGCAATCTGTGGTGGTAACACCAAATCCACACGGGAGCCATGGGTTACATGTTTGGCGATCATCAGAAGGTTCACCCAGTGGCCAGTAAAAGTTATGTACCTTCCTTGCCCATGTTTGCTAGACCATGTGTCTGTACTCATATAAATCTTGGCAGCGACACTGTGTGCCAGAGATATATTCACTTGCTGCTGAACATTGCCATATAGCTCTGGGATACACTTCTGGAAGAAATGTTTCCTTCCAGTGACTTTCCATTGCGGTGTGCCAATGGCCGCAAATTTTCTAAAGGCCCCTCAAATCCACCAGCTTATATGGCAGTAGTTGGAGGGCTAGCAGTTCCGACCAGCCAGCGGTAAGCCGATGTGCAAGAGGGTAATCCGGCGTCAACTTTTCACGCCAGAACATTTGGGCCACGGAAGCCTGCCTCCTGCCAGATGAACGCAACAACGGCATGGTGAAAGGTGGAGTGAAGGACAAATGGGAGGAGAGAGGAGAATAGACAGGACGTAGAGCACCGGGAGTGTGGCGTTGTGGGTTCTGACGGCATTGCTCCCACTGGGTTTGGTGATGGGAGGCCAGGTGACTTCTTAAGGCGGCCCTACCTAGGTGAATGTTGGGTTAACATGACTTATGCATTGACGACACAGGCTGCAGATGGCAACACTATTGTCTGCAAAAAAAGCCCACAGTGCGGAGCCATGTTTCGGTGTACTGAAAATTAACGAAGTGACCTTGCATGGTGAATGGCTCGCTCCAGATACATTTTGACTACCGTGCCATGCGAGTTATGCCTGCTTCTCCTCCTTCTCCTCCCTATCTGCTGCTCCGTCTCTACCTCTGAACTCCCCTCCTCTTCCTCTCTTGTGGGCACCCACATGACGTCCATCGACTCATCATCATCGTCACCTTCACCACCACTGACATTTGAGAACTTGGAGTAAGCAGCAACACGGGGACCTACCTCTATGGGCTGATCTGGGTAATCTCGTCAGACCTCTGGGTGGCGGCCGTTGCTACCTCCTCTTCCTCATCCAATGTAAAAAACGGCTGCTCATTGGTATGGTCTGGGAATGGATGGGAAAATAATTCCTCTTACTCGAGTGGAGAAGCAATGGTGGTGGTGTTTTAGGGGTGCACATAGCAGAGAGTGAGGAGGGTGTAGATACAGAGGATGAAGAGGGTGCAGAAGCGGAAGGCTGAATGAGCTACTCAAAAAACTCTGGTGTGTCTTTGAAGTAATCGCACCTGCCTTTTCCAAGTTCCCACTTAGACTCTGGCCTGGTGCACCTGCCCGACCCCGACCATCCCTGCGGAATGACCTGACTCTTCATTTGCCTGTCATTTTTAAAATGAGCCTGTGCCTAAGTCCCTAGAGAAGAGCAGTTTTTATGGAAGCAGGTATATCGCAGGCCTCAATCTATATTTTGTGAAAACAGGTATATCGAACCCCTTAATCAGTATTTTGTGGAAGCAGGTATGTTAAAACCTTTGATTAGTATTTTGCGCAAGCAGGTATATTGCAGGCCGTAATCAATATTTGGTGTAAGCAGGTATATAAATCCCCTTAATCGGTATTTTGTGGAAGCAGGTATATTGCAGCCCTCAATCAATATTTGGTGATAACAGGTATATCAAACCCCATAATCAGTATTTTGTGGAAGCAGGTATATTGTAGGCCTCAATCAATATTTGGTGAAAACAGGTATATTGAACCCCTTAATCAGCATTTTGTGGTAGCAGGTAACATGCAGCCCTCAATCAGTATTTTGCAGAAGCAGATATATCAAACCCCTTAATCAGTATTTTGTGGAACCAGGTATATCACACCCCTCAATTATTATTTTTTGCCACAACAGTTATACCACACCACCTTGTTTATTTGGGGCAACAGGTATATCGTAGCCGTCAATCAGCTTTTTGTGGAAGCAGGTACACTGCCTGTCCCAAAAAAAAGTTGCAACCAAAAAAAAGGTCATACACTAATATTTTGTTGGACCGCCTTTAGCTTTGATTAAGGCACACATTCGCTGTGGCATTGTTTTGATAAGCTTCTGCAATATTACAAGATTTATTTCCATCCAGTGTTGCATTAATTTTTCACCAAGATCTTGCATTGATGATGGTATAGTCTGACTGCTGCACAAAGCCTTCTCCAGCACATCCCAAAGATTCTCAATGGGGTTCAGATCTGGACTCTGTGGAGGCTAATCCATATGTGAAAATGATGTCTCATGCTCCCTGAACCACTCTTTCACAATTTGAGCCCGATGAATCCTGGCATTGTCATCTTGGAATATGCTCGTGCCATCAGGAAAGAAAAAATCCATTGATGGAATAATCTGGTCATTCAGTATGTTCAGGTAGTCAGCTGACCTCATTCTTGGAGCTCATACTGTTGCTAAACCTAGAACTGACCAACTGCAGCAACCCCAGATCATAGCACTGTCCCCACAGGCTTGTACAGTAGTCACTAAGCATGATGAGTGCATCACTTCATCTCCCTCTCTTCTTGCCCTGATGCGCCCATCACTCTGGTGCAGGGTAAATCTGTACTCATCAGACCACATGACCTTCTTCCATTGCTCCAGAGTCCAATCTTTATGTTCCCTAGCAAATAGAATTTCTTTTTTTTTCTGGCTTGCTGCACTGATTAGTGGTTTTCCTACGGCTACACAGCTGTTCAGTCCCAATCCCTTGAGTTCCCTTCGCATTGTGCGTGTTGAAATGCTCTTACTTTCACTATTAAACATAGCTCTGAGTTCTAATGTTGTTTTTCTTCGATTTGATTTGATTTTCACCAAATGTTTAAGTGATCGCCGATCACGATCATTCAGGATTTTTTTCCCGCTACATTTCTTCCTCGAATACGATGGGTCCCCACTATCCTTACAGTTTTTAATAATGCGTTGGACAGTTCTTAACCCAATTTTAATCGTTTCTGCGATCTCCTTAAATGTTTTCTCTGCTTGATGCATGCCAATGATTTGACCCTTCACAAACAGACTAACATCTTTTTCACGACTACGAGATGTGCCTTTCGACATGGTTGTTTAAGAAATAAGAAGCAACTCATTACACCAGTTGAGGCTAAATAACTTATTGCCAGTTGAAAGATAATCGCCCATGCAGTAATTATCCAATAGGAGGCTCATAACTATTTGCTTAATTAAATCCAGGTGGCAACTTTTTTGGGGACAGGCAGTGTATATCACACCCCTCAATCAGTATCCCTCTATATTGCTGCGGTATCGCAGCAGAACCGCGTACAACTGCTGCACAATACAAATGCACTATAATATACTTTCTATGTTAGAAAGTATAAGTATATCACACTACTCAGTATATCACACCTATTGTATATTGTATACAGTATATCACACCTATAGGACTTTTGTGGCCCTATTAGCTAGTGTATGGTGTCCCTAACAGCCTGTCCCTGCTCCACAAAGCAACATCTCCCTATACTGGCAAAACACAGACTGTAAAATGGCTGCCAGATCAGGTTCTGTTATAGGGTGGGGGTGTGTCCATGTGCTGAAACGTCTCAATTGGCTGTCCTGTCCCACCTGATGAATGTGTCATGGGTCAAAGTTTGGCGCAATGCAAAAGAATATGGCGCCAGCAGACAACGTCATATGTTTGCATTTTCGGTGAATAGAGAACACACAAAGTTCACCA